>NC_091301.1:59048150-59340650 GCF_038502225.1 Cherax quadricarinatus | reverse complement strand
GTTGATGACACTCAGATGTCTCACCATCAGGTAACCAGCATGGCAGTGTTGATGACACTCAGATGTCTCACCATCAGGTAACCAGCATGGCAGTGTTGATGACACTCAGATGTCTCACCATCAGGTAACCAGCATGGCAGTGTTGATGACACTCAGATGTCTCACCATCAGGTAACCAGCATGGCAGTGTTGATGACACTCAGATGTCTCACCATCAGGTAACCATCATGGCAGTGTTGATGACACTCAGATGTCTCACCATCAGGTAACCATCACGGCAGTGTTGATGACACTCAGATGTCTCACCATCAGGTAACCATCACGGCAGTGTTGATGACACTCAGATGTCTCACCATCAGGTAACCAGCATGGCAGTGTTGATGACACTCAGATGTCTCACCATCAGGTAACCATCACGGCAGTGTTGATGACACTCAGATGTCTCACCATCAGGTAACCAGCATGGCAGTGTTGATGACACTCAGATGTCTCACCATCAGGTAACAATCATGGCAGTGTTGATGACACTCAGATGTCTCACCATCAGGTAACCAGCATGGCAGTGTTGATGACACTCAGATGTCTCACCATCAGGTAACAATCATGGCAGTGTTGATGACACTCAGATGTCTCACCATCAGGTAACCAGAATGGCAGTGTTGATGACACTCGGATGTCTCACCATCAGGTAACCATCATGGAAGTGTTGATGACACTCAGATGTCTCACCATCAGGTAACCAGCATGGCGGTGTTGATGACACTCAGATGTCTCACCATCAGGTAACCAGCATGGCAGTGTTGATGACACTCAGATGTCTCACCATCAGGTAACCAGCATGGCAGTGTTGATGACACTCAGATGTCTCACCATCAGGTAACCATCATGGCAGTGTTGATGACACTCAGATGTCTCACCATCAGGGAACCAGCATGGCAGTGTTGATGACACTCAGATGTCTCACCATCAGGTAACCAGCATGGCAGTGTTGATGACACTCAGATGTCTCACCATCAGGTAACCAGCATGGCAGTGTTGATGACACTCAGATGTCTCACCATCAGGTAACCAGCATGGCAGTGTTGATGACACTCAGATGTCTCACCATCAGGTAACCAGCATGGCAGTGTTGATGACACTCAGATGTCTCACCATCAGGTAACCATCATGGCAGTGTTGGGGACACTCAGATGTCTCACCATCAGGTAACCAGCATGGCAGTGTTGATGACACTCAGATGCCTCACCATCAGGTGACCATCATGGCAGTGTTGACGACACTCAGATGACTCACCATCAGGTAACCAGCATGGCAGTGTTGATGACACTCAGATGTCTCACCATCAGGTAACCAGCATGGCAGTGTTGATGACACTCAGATGTCTCACCATCAGGTAACCAGCATGGCAGTGTTGATGACACTCAGATGTCTCACCATCAGGTAACCATCATGGCAGTGTTGGGGACACTCAGATGTCTCACCATCAGGTAACCAGCATGGCAGTGTTGATGACACTCAGATGCCTCACCATCAGGTGACCATCATGGCAGTGTTGATGACACTCAGATGTCTCACTATCAGGAAACCATCATGGCAGTGTTGATGACACTCAGAAGTCTCACCATCAGGTAACCAGCATGGCAGTGTTGATGACACTCAGATGTCTCACCATCAGGTAACCCTCATGGGAGTGTTGATGACACTCAGATGTTTCACCATCAGGTAACCAGCATGGCAGTGTTGATGACACTCAGATGTCTCACCATCAGGTAACCAGCATGGCAGTGTTGATGACACTCAGATGTCTCACCATCAGGTAACCATCATGGCAGTGTTGGGGACACTCAGATGTCTCGCCATCAGGTAACCAGCATGGCAGTGTTGGGGACACTCAGATGTCTTACTATCAGGTAACCAGCATGGCAGTGTTGGGGACACTCAGATGTCTCACCATCCGGTTACCATCATGGCAGTGTTGATGACACTCAGATGTCTCACCATCAGGTAACCATCATGGCAGTGTTGATGACACTCAGATGTCTCACCATCAGGTAACCATCATGGCAGTGTTGATGACACTCAGATGTCTCACCATCAGGTAACCATCATGGCAGTGTTGATGACACTCAGATGTCTCACCATCAGGTAACCATCGTGGCAGTGTTGATGACACTCAGATGTCTCACCATCAGGTAACCATCATGGCAGTGTTGATGACACTCAGATGTCTCACAATCAGGTAACCATCATGGCAGTGTTGATGACACTCAGATGTCTCACCATCAGGTAACCATCATGGCAGTGTTGATGACACTCAGATGTCTCACCATCAGGTAACCATCATGGCAGTGTTGGGGACACTCAGATGTCTCGCCATCAGGTAACCAGCATGGCAGTGTTGGGGACACTCAGATGTCTCACCATCAGGTAACCATCATTGCAGTGTTGATGACACTCAGATGTCTCACCATCAGGTAACCATCATGGCAGTGTTGGGGACACTCAGATGTCTCGCCATCAGGTAACCAGCATGGCAGTGTTGGGGACACTCAGATGTCTCACTATCAGGTAACCAGCATGGCAGTGTTGGGGACACTCAGATGTCTCACCATCAGGTAACCATCATGGCAGTGTTGATGACACTCAGATGTCTCACCATCAGGTAACCAGCATGGCAGTGTTGATGACACTCAGATGTCTCACCATCAGGTAACCATCATGGATGTGTTGATGACACTCAGATGTCTCACCATCAGGTAACCATCATGGAAGTGTTGATGTAACTCAGATGTCTCACCATCAGGAAACCATCATGGAAGTGTTGATGACACTCAGATGTCTCACCATCAGGTAACCATCATGGAAGTGTTGATGACACTCAGATGTCTCACCATCAGGTAACCAGCATGGCAGTGTTGGGGACACTCAGATGTCTCACCATCAGGTAACCAGCATGGCAGTGTTGATGACACTCAGATGTCTCACCATCAGGTAACCAGCATGGCAGTGTTGGGGACACTCAGATGTCTCACCATCAGGTAACCATCATGGCAGTGTTGATGACACTCAGATGTCTCACTATCAGGTAACCAGCATGGCAGTGTTGGGGACACTCAGATGTCTTACCATCAGGTAACCATCATGGCAGTGTTGATGACACTCAGATGTCTCACCATCAGGTAACCAGCATGGCAGTGTTGATGACACTCAGATGTCTCACCATCAGGTAACCATCATGGATGTGTTGATGACACTCAGATGTCTCACCATCAGGTAACCATCATGGAAGTGTTGATGACACTCAGATGTCTCACCATCAGGTAACCAGCATGGCAGTGTTGGGGACACTCAGATGTCTCACCATCAGGTAACCAGCATGGCAGTGTTGATGACACTCAGATGTCTCACCATCAGGTAACCAGCATGGCAGTGTTGGGGACACTCAGATGTCTCACCATCAGGTAACCAGCATGGCAGTGTTGATGACACTCAGATGTTTCACCATCAGGTAACCATCATGGCAGTGTTGATGACACACAGATGTCTCACCATCAGGTAACCAGCATGGCAGTGTTGATGACACTCAGATGTCTCACCATCAGGTAACCAGCATGGCAGTGTTGATGACACTCAGATGTCTCACCATCAGGTAACCAGCATGGCAGTGTTGATGACACTCAGATGTCTCACCATCAGGTAACCAGTATGGCAGTGTTGATGACACTCAGATGTCTCACCATCAGGTAACCAGCATGGCAGTGTTGATGACACTCAGATGTCTCACCATCAGGTAACCAGCATGGCAGTGTTGATGACACTCAGATGTCTCACCATCAGGTAACCAGCATGGCAGTGTTGATGACACTCAGATGTCTCACCATCAGGTAACCATCATGGATGTGTTGATGACACTCAGATGTCTCACCATCAGGTAACCATCATGGCAGTGTTGATGACACTCAGATGTCTCACCATCAGGTAACCAGCATGGCAGTGTTGATGACACTCAGATGTCTCACCATCAGGTAACCATCATGGCAGTGTTGATGACACTCAGATGTCTCACCATCAGGTAACCAGCATGGCAGTGTTGATGACACTCAGATGTCTCACCATCAGGTAACCAGCATGGCAGTGTTGATGACACTCAGATGTCTCATCATCAGGTAACCAGCATGGCAGTGTTGATGACACTCAGATGTCTCACCATCAGGTATCCATCATGGCAGTGTTGATGACACTCAGATGTCTCACCATCAGGTAACCATCATGGCAGTGTTGATGACACTCAGATGTCTCACCATCAGGTAACCAGCATGGCAGTGTTGATGACACTCAGATGTCTCACCATCAGGTAACCATCATGGCAGTGTTGATGACACTCAGATGTCTCATCATCAGGTAACCATCATGGCAGTGTTGATGACACTCAGATGTCTCACCATCAGGTAACCAGCATGGCAGTGTTGATGACACTCAGATGTCTCACCATCAGGTAACCAGCATGGCAGTGTTGATGACACTCAGATGTCTCACCATCAGGTAACCATCATGGCAGTGTTGGGGACACTCAGATGTCTCACCATCAGGTAACCAGCATGGCAGTGTTGATGACACTCAGATGTCTCACAATCAGGTAACCATCTTGGCAGTGTTGACGACACTCAGATGACTCACCATCAGGTAACCAGCATGGCAGGGTTGATGACACTCAGATGTCTCACCATCAGGTAACCAGCATGGCAGTGTTGATGACACTCAGATGTCTCACCATCAGGTAACCAGCATGGCAGTGTTGATGACACTCAGATGTCTCACCATCAGGTAACCATCATGGCATGACACTCAGATGTCTCACCATCAGGTAACAGCATGGCAGGACACTCAGATGCCTCACATCAGGTGACCATCATGGCAGTGTTGATGACACTCAGATGTCTCACTATCACATCATCAGATGACACTCAGAAGTCTCACCATCAGGTAACCAGCATGGCAGTGTTGATGACACTCAGATGTCTCACCATCAGGTAACCCTCAGTGTTGATGACACTCTCACCATCAGGTAACCATCATGGCAGTGTTGATGACACTCAGATGTCTCACCATCAGGTAACCAGCATGGCAGTGTTGATGACACTCAGATGTCTCACCATCAGGTAACCATCATGGCAGTGTTGGGGACACTCAGATGTCTCGATCAGGTAACAGCATGGCAGACACTCAGATGTCTTACTATCAGGTAACCAGCATGGCAGTGTTGGGGACACTCAGATGTCTCACCATCCGGTTACCATCATGGCAGTGTTGATGACACTCAGATGTCTCACCATCAGGTATCCATCATGGCAGTGTTGATGACACTCAGATGTCTCACCATCAGGTAACCATCATGGCAGTGTTGATGACACTCAGATGTCTCACCATCAGGTAACCATCATGGCAGTGTTGATGACACTCAGATGTCTCACCATGTAACCATCGTGGCAGTGTTGATGACACTCAGATGTCTCACCATCAGGTAACCATCATGGCAGTGTTGATGACACTCAGATGTCTCACAATCAGGTAACCATCATGGCAGTGTTGATGACACTCAGATGTCTCACCATCAGGTAACCATCATGGCAGTGTTGATGACACTCAGATGTCTCACCATCAGGTAACCATCATGGCAGTGTTGGATGACACTCAGATGTCTCACCATCAGGTAACCATCATGGCAGTGTTGGTGACACTCAGATGTCTCACCATCAGGTAACCATCATTGCAGTGTTGATGACACTCAGATGTCTCACCATCAGGTAACCATCATGGCAGTGTTGGGGACACTCAGATGTCTCGCCATCAGGTAACCAGCATGGCAGTGTTGGGGACACTCAGATGTCTCACTATCAGGTAACCAGCATGGCAGTGTTGGGGACACTCAGATGTCTCACCATCAGGTAACCATCATGGCAGTGTTGATGACACTCAGATGTCTCACCATCAGGTAACCAGCATGGCAGTGTTGATGACACTCAGATGTCTCACCATCAGGTAACCATCATGGATGTGTTGATGACACTCAGATGTCTCACCATCAGGTAACCATCATGGAAGTGTTGATGTAACTCAGATGTCTCACCATCAGGGAAAACCCTCATGGAATGTTGAATGGCCTCAAAATGTCTCACCCATCAGGTAACCATCATGGAAGTGTTATGACACTCCCGATGTCTCACCCTCAAAGGGAACCCGCATGGGAGTGTTGGGGGCACTCAGATGTCTCACCATCAGGGTAACCCCGCATGGGGTTTATGACCTCAGATGTCCCCACCATCAGGGGAACCAAGCTTGGGAGTGGGGACCTGGGTGTTTACCATCGGTAACCATCATGGCAGTGTTGGTACACTCAGATGTCTCACTATCAAAGGGAACCAGTGGATGTTGGGGACACTCAGATTTTTACCATCAGGGAACCCTCATGGCATTTGGTAAAACCCCCGGTGTCTCCCATCAGGTAACCAACATGGCAGTTTGGTGCATAGATGTCTCACCATCAAATTTAAACCCTCATGGATGTGTTGATGACACTCAGATGTCTCACCATCAGGTAACCCTCATGGGGAAATGTTGATGACACTCAGATGTCTACCATCAGGGAACCAGCATGGGAGTGTTAGGGGCCTCAAAATGTCTCACCATCAGGTAAACCCCGGCAATGTTTTGACATCCAAAATTCACCTAGGTAAAACCCGCATGGCAGTTTGGGGGGGAAAACTCCGGGTGTTTACCATCAGGTAAAGGGATGGCAGTGTTGGTAAAATCGGAAAGTTTCCCTCAGGGAACCATCATGGCAGTGTTGGTGACGCCCGATTCTCCCCCTGGTAAAACCCCATGGGGGATGACCTCAGATGTCTACCATCAGGTAACCAATGGGTGATTTACACTCCCAAACCTTAAACCCCTCAGGGAACCAAGCTTGGGGGTTGGTGCCTCAGATTCTCACCATCAGGTAACCAGTATGGAGTGTTATTGAAACTAGATGTTTACCATCAAGGGAACCAAGCATGGCAGTGTTGATGACATCAGATGTTTACCATCAGGTAACCAGGGATGGCGGTGTTGATGACCTCAGATGCCCCATCAGGTAACCAGCATGGCAGTGTTGATGACACTCAGATGTCACCTCAGGTAACCATCTGGATTGTTGATGACACTGGGTGTCCCCACCCCTCAGGTAACCATCATGGCGGTTTGTTAACCCCTCAGATTTTTCCCCACCATCAGGTAACCCGCATAGGTGTTGATGACACTCAGATGTCTCACCACCGGAACCATCGGGGGTGTTGATGACCTCCGGGTGTCCCCACCCTCAATTTAAACCCGCATGGCAGTGTTGATGACACTCAGATGTCTCACCATCAGGTAACCAGCATGGGGGTGATGACCTCAGATGTCTCATCATCAGGTAAAACCCCATGGCAGTGTTGATGGCCTTCCCGATGTCTCACCATCAATTTTCCATCATGGCGTGTTGAACCCAGATTCTCCCATCAGGTAACCATCATGGCGTGTTTATGACCTCCAGATGTCTCACCATCAGGTAACCAACATGGCAGTGTTGATGACACTCAGGTGTCACCATCGGGGAACCATCCTGGCAGTGTTGATGGCCCCGGGGTTTTCATCATCAGGTAACCATCATGGCAGTGTTGTGGCCTCCCGATTCTCACCATCAGGTTCCCGCATGGCGGGGTTGGTGACCCCCCCGATGTCACCATCAGGGTAAAACCCGCGGCCCGGTTATGGCCTCGGGTGTCCACCCCAAAGGGAACCATCCTTTGGGAGTGTTGGGGACACAGACCTGAAACTTTTTTCAACTGTCTTCTTGTGGTTTTGGAATATTGGAAGGGGTTCTGACGCGCCTCCCCCCGTTATCCCCCTTTTAATTCTGGAATAGTCAGGGGAACAATGTTCCCCGAGTTCGCCAGCATAAAAATCTGGGGTCTTATCCCAAAACACATTAAACCAGCGTTAAAAAATTTTAAGCCGATCAGGTCTTTCTCCCGTTACGGCGGATTTATAACGATTCAAGTTTTTCTCTTGTACAATTTTAGGGCCAAAAAAACTTTTTTTAAACGATAATATCCCAATAGGTACTATCCTGGGTTTTATCCTGGGTACTATCCGGGGACTATCCCGGGTACTATTTAGTACTATCCTGTAATTTTTCCGGGGGCTATCTTGGGTATATCCTGGGGACTATGCTGGGTCTATCCTGGGTACTATGCTGGGTACTATCATGTGAACTATCCTTGGTTTTCCCTTTATCCTGGGTACTATCCTGGGTACTATCTGGGTACTATCCTGGGTATTTTTCCTGGGGACTATCCTGGATCTATCCCGGATAATTTTCCCGGAAATTCTATCACCCGGTTTGCTATCCTGGATCTATCATTTGGGTTTTCCTGGGGATATCCGGGGGCTATCCTGGATCTATGTTTTAAATTTATCATTTTCTATCTGGGTTTCTATCATGGGTTCTATCCCGGATACTATCATGGAATCTATCATGGGTATATCCTGGGTCTATCCCGGGTATATCCTGGGGAAAATCCTGGGTACTATCTTTGGGGGCGTACTATCCTGGGTACTATCCTGGGTACTATCCTGGGTACTATACTAGATGCTACACTAGGTATTATCCTGGGTGCTTTCCTGGATATTATCCTGAGTACTATACTAGGTACTATCCTGGGTACTATACTAAGTACTATCATTGGTACTACCCCGGGTGCTATACTAGGTACTATCCTGGGTACTATACTAAGTACTATCATTGGTACTATACCGGGTACTATACTAGGTACTCTACTAAGTACTATCCTGGGTACTATACTAGGTACTATCCTGGGTACTATACTAGGTACTATCCTGGGTACTATCCTGGGTACTATACTAGGTACTATCCTGGGTACTATCCTGGGTACTATACTAGGTACTATCCTGGGTACTATACTAGGTACTATCATTGGTACTACCCCGGGTGCTATACTAGGTACTATCCTGGGTACTATACTAAGTACTATCATTGGTACTATCTCGGGTACTATATTAGGTACTATCCTGGGTACTCTCCTGGGTACTATACTAGGTACTATCCTGGGTACTATACTAGATACTATACTAGGTATTATCCTGGGTACTATCCTGGGTATTGTCCTGAGTACTATACTAGGTACTATCCTGGGTACTATACATGGTCCTATCATTGGTACTATCCTGGGTACTATACTATTTATTATCCTGGGTACTATGATTGGTACTATCCTGGGTACTATCATTGGTACTGTCCTGGGTACAATCATTGGTATTAACCTGGGTACTATCATTGGTACTATCCTGGGTACTATCATTGGTACTATCCTGGGTACTATCATTGCTACTATCCTGGGTACTATCATTGGTACTATCCTGGATACTATCATTGGTACTATCCTGGGTACTATCATTGCTACTATCCTGGATACTATCATTGCTACTATCCTGGATACTATCATTGGTACTATCCTGGGTACTATCATTGGTACTATCCTGGATACTATCATTGCTACTATCCTGGATACTATCATTGCTACTATCCTGGATACTATCATTGGTACTATCCTGGGTACTATCATTGGTACTATCCTGGGAACTATCATTGCTACTATCCTAGGTACTATCATTGGTACTATCCTGGGTGCCATCATTGGAACTATCCTGGGTGCCATCATTGGTACTATCCTGGGTGCCATCATTGGTACTATCCTGGGTGCTATCCTAGGTACTATCCTGGCTAATATTCTAGGTACTATCCTGGCTAATATTCTAGGTACTATTCTGGCTGCTATCCTAGGTACTATCCTGGCTAATATTCTAGGTACTATCCTGGCTAATATTCTAGGTACTATCCTGGCTAATATTCTAGGTACTATCCTGGGTGCTATCCTAGGTACTATCCTGGCTAATATTCTAGGTACTATCCTGGCTAATATCCTAGGTACTATCCTGGCTAATATTCTAGGTACTATCCTGGCTAATATCCTAGGTACTATCCTGGCTACTATCCTAGGTACTATCCTGGCTAATATTCTAGGTACTATCCTGGGTGCTATCCTAGGTACTACCCTGACTAATATTCTAGGTACTATCCTGGGTGCTATCCTAGGTACTATCCTGGGTGCTATCCTAGGTACTATCCTGGCTAATATTCTAGGTACTATCCTGGTTAATATCCTAGGTACTATCCTGGCTAATATCCTAGGTACTATCCTGGCTAATATCCTAGGTACTATCCTGGATATTATCCTAGGTACTATCCTGGCTACTATCCTGAATACTATCCTGGCTACTATTCTAACTACTATCCTGGCTACTATCCTGGGTACTATCCTGGCTAATATTCTAGGTACTATCCTGGCTACTATCTTAGGTACTCTCCTGGGTACTATCCTAGCTACTATCCTGGGTACTTTGTACTATCCTGTGTACTATCCTGGGTACTATCATGGGTAAAATCCTGGGTACTTTCATGGGTAATATCATGGGTACTATCATGGGTACTATCCTCCGTACTGTCCTTCGTACTATCCTGTATACTATTCTGGGTACTATCCTGGATATTATACTGGGTACTCTCTTGGGTATATTCTGCGTACTATCTAGGGTACTACCCTTTGTGCTGTCATGGGTACTATCCAAGGTACTATCCAGGGTACTTTCCTGGGTACTATTCTGGGTACTATCCAGGGTACCATCTTGGTTACTATGCGGGTACTATCCTGGGTACTATCCTGAAAATTATCCTTGGTACTAGCCTGGTTACTATCCTTGGTACTATGCTGGGTATTATCCTGGGTATTAGCCTGGTTACTATCCTTGGTACTATGCTGGGTATTATCCTGAATACGATGCTGGGAACTATCGTGGGTACTATCCTAGATATTATCCTGGGTACTATCCTGCTTACTATCCTGGGTACTATCTTGGCTACTCTTCTGGGTAATATCCAGGGTACTATCCTGGGTACTGTCCTGGGTACTCTCCTGGGTACTATCCTGAGTACTATCCTGAGTACTATCCTGGGTGTTATCCTGATTACTATATCGGGTACTTTCCTGGGTAATATTCTGGGTACTATCCTGGTTACTCTCCTGGGTACTATCCTGGGTACTATGCTGGGTATTATCCTGAATACGATCATGGGTACCATGGTGGGTACTGTCCTGGATATTACCTTGGGTACCATCCCGGATTCAAACCTGTGTAATATCCTGGGTACTATCCTGGGTGATATACTAGATACTATCCTGATTACTATCCTGAGTACTATCCTGGGTACTGTGCTGGGACTATCCCGGATACTATCTCGGGTACTATACTGGGTACTATCATGAGTACTATCCTGGGTATTATCCTAGCATCTATCCTGGGTACTATCTTGAGTACTATCGAAGATATTATCCAGGGTACTATTCTGGGTATTGTCCTGGGTACTATTCTTGGTACTACCTTTTGATACTATCCTTGGTGCTATCCTGGGTACTGTCCTGGGTACTATCCTGGATACTATCCTGCGTTGGTTTAGAAAGACACGTAAGCAAACACTATGACATATTAGAAAACGTTTCGGTCCTGGGACCTTGATCACTTCTAACAAAGACCTCACCACGAAACGCAGCCCCAAACCTCTAACTTTCACAGCAGTCGTCTGCACCATCCCTTGTGGATTCTGTCTCAAGAAATATGTAGGCGAGACAGGCAGAGATCTTGCAGTCCGCCTGAACGAGCATCGAAATGCCTATAACAGAGACGAATTAAGGTACGCTTGTGTCCTCCACAGAAACTCCACGAGGCATTTGATGTACTGGAATGAGGCACAACTTGTTCTCACCGATCCAGACCTCAGACGCCGACGGTGCCTAGAAGCCTCACTAATCGCCGTCACCGACACTAGAACGTAACACTGGAAACTACAGAATTTCAAAAACATTGGCATACATGATACTTAAGCACCATCAACCCAACAACACAGGAGTCACATGATTTCATCGTCTACCCGTCCTCATCACAACATGACATTCTTCAGGTCACCATGCGTCACTCAAACCTCACTCTTCGCCTCTACATAGTGTCTTTCTACCTCTGTATGTTAGAAGTGATCAAGGTCCCAGGGCCGAAACGTTTTCTAATATGTCATAGTGTTTGCTTACGTGTCTTTCTAAACCAACTTGTTGGTATTTATTACCACTATCCCGCGTACTATCATGAGTACAATCCTGGGTACTATTCTGGGTACTAACCTGGGTACTATCCTGGGTACTATCCTGGGTACTATCCTGAGCACTATCCTAAGTACTATCCAGGGTATTCTCCTGGATACCATACTGGGTACAGTCTTAGTACTATCCTGGGTACTATCCTGGGTACTATCCTGGGAACTATCCTGGCTACTTATCTGGATGCTATCCAGAGAACTATTATAGGTACTATCCCGGGACGTATCCTGAGTACTATCTTGGATACTATACTGGGTACTATCCTGGAGACTATCCTGAGTCCTATCCTGAGTACTATCCTGAATACTATCATGAATAATAACCTGGGTATTATGTGGGTCCTATCATGGGTACTATCCTGGATTCTATCCAGAGTACTATCCTTGGTACTGTTCTAGGTACTATCCTGGGTACTATTAAGAGAACTATCCTGGATAATATTCTGGGATCTATCCGGGTATTATCCCGAGTAGAACCCTGGGTACTATCCTAGCTACATTCCTGGGTACTTTTCCCGGAAGTATCTTAGGTACTATCCTGGGAAGTATCCCGCGTACTAAACTGGATATTACACTGTTTACTAACCTGCGTTCTCTCCTGGATACCGTCCTGGGTACTATCCTGGGTACTGTCCTAGGCACTGTCCTAGGAACTATCCTGGGTACTATCCTGGGTACTATGCTGGGTACTATACTGTGCACAATCCAGGGTACTATACTGTGCACAATCCAGGGTACTATCCTGGGTACTGTTCTCGGTAGGATCTGAATACTATGCTCGGTACTATCCTGGGTACTATCCTGTGTACTATTCTTTATATAATCCAGGGTACTATCCTGGTACTACCATGGGTACTATTCTGGGTACTATCCTTGATACCATACTGGATACTATCCCGGGTACTATCCTTGGTACTATCCTTGGTACTATCCTGGGTTCTATCCTAGGTACTGTCCAGGATACTATCTTGGATGCTATCCGGGGTACTACCCTGAGTACTATCCTGGATACTACCCTTGGTACTATCCTTGGTACTATCCTGGGTTCTATCCTGGATAATACCCAGGATACTATCAAGGGTACTATCCAGAATATTATCCAGAATATTATCCTGGATACTATCCTGGGTTCTATCCTGGATACCATCCTGGATGCTATCCTGGATACTATTCTGGGTACTATCCTGGGTAATTTCCTGGGAGAAGATTGAGACACATGCAATATATGGGAATCTTTATTCAGGAAACGTTTCGCCACACAGTGACTTCATCAGTCCAATACAAAGCATAAAGGTGTAAGGAGAGGAGGAGTTTGAGGTAATCAGTCCCTCAGCCTGGAGTCGATGTGTTCAGTCCATCAGTCTTGTAGAATGTACAGCATAGGTCCGTAGACGTGGCTTATATAATGTAGTCAGGTGAGGTGAAGCAGGATGAGGCGGGGTCATAGTGGTACCATCCACTAGTCGAAGTAGTGAGGTGACGTGAAGCAGGCGGAGGCGGGGTCATAGTGGTACCATCCACTAGTCGAAGTAGTGAGGTGAGGTGAAGCAGGCGGAGGTGAAGCAGGCGGAGGCGGGGTCATAGTGGTACCATCCACTAGTCGAAGTAGTGAGGTGAGGTGAAGCAGGCGGAGGCGGGGTCATAGTGGTACCATCCACTAGTCGAAGTAGTGAGGTGAGGTGAAGCAGGCGGAGGCGGGGTCATAGTGGTACCATCCACTAGTCGAAGTAGGTCTTCGTCCAAAGGTTGGACAAGTGTTGAAGAATTCTTCGTATCAAGATCGCGTGATGATGCAGTGTCTGACAGTTGATGAATGGTTCAGAAAACCATTTATCAAAACCATTCATCAAAATTTCCTGGGTACTATCCTGCATACTGTCCTGATACTATCGTGGGCACTGCCCTGGGTGCTGTCCCCTGTAGTATCCTGGGTACTATCCTGGTTGCAATGCCGTGTAGTACCCCAGGGTACTCTCCTGGGTACTCTCCCAAGTACTATTCTGGGTTCTCTCCCGCGTATTATCCTGGATACTATCCTGGTTACTATCCTGTGTAGTACCCAAGGCACTCTCCTGGGTACTATCCCAAGTACTATCCTGGGTTCTCTCCCGAGTACTATCCTGGGTACTATACTAGATACTATCCTGTGCACTAACTTGGATACTGTTCTGGGTACAATCCTGTGTGCTATCCAGGGTACTGTTCTGAGTACTATGCTGAGTGCTATCCTGGATGCTATCGTGCATACTGTCCTGGGGATTATCCTGGATACTATTCTGGGTACTATCCTGGGTGCTATCCTGGGTACTTTCCTGGATACTATCCTGGGTACTATCCTGGATACTATCCTTGGGACTATCCTGGGTAAGATCCAGGATACTATCCTGGGTTCTCTCCCGGATAGTATCCTGGGGAATATCCTGGGTACTATACCGGATACTTTCCTGGGTCCAATGCTATGTACTATCCTGGATACTTTCCTGGGTCCAATGTTATGTACTATCCTGGGTACTGTCCGGAGTACTATCCTGGGTACTGTCCTGGATACTTTTCTGGGTAAGGTCCTGGGTACTATCCTGGTTTCTATCCCGGGTACTATATAGGGTACTATCCTGAATATTATCCTGAATTCCCTCCTGGTTAATATCCAGGGAACTATCTCGTATACCATCCTGAGTACTATCCTGGATACTATCCAGGGTACTATCCTGCATACTATCCTGGTTACTATCATGGATACTCTCCTGCGCACTATCCTGAACACTATTCTGGGTACTATCCAGGATATTATCCTGTGTATTATCCTGCATACTATTGTAGGTACTCTTCTGGGTACTATAATGGATACTATCCTGAGTAGTATCGAGCATACCATCCTGTACTATCTTGGCTACTATCTTGGCTACTATCTTGGCTACTATCCTGGGTACTATCCTGGATACTATCCTGGATACTATACTGGGTACTCAACTCGGTACTACCCTTCATCCCATGCCGTGTACTATCTCGGGCACTATCCTGGGTACTATCCCAGGTATTATCCTTGGTATTATCCTGGGTGCTATATCGGGTAGTATCCTGGGTACTATCCCATGTTCTATTCTGGGTACTATCCCAGTTAGTATCCTGTATCCTGGGAACTATCCTGGGTACTAACCCGGATACTGTCATGGGTACTATCCTGGGTACTATCCTGGGTACTATCCTGGATACTATCCTTGACACTATCCTAGGTACTATCCTGGGTACTGTTCTGGATACTAACCTGGATACTATACTGGGTGCTCTACTCAGTACTACCCTGGATCCTATCCTGGGCACTATCCCAGGCACTATCCTTGGTACTATCCTGGGTGCTATCCCGGATAGTATTATGAGGTACTATCCCATGTACTATTCTGGGTACTATCCTAGGTAGTATCCTGTATCATGGGTACTATCCTGGGTTCTAACCCGGTACTGTCCTGTGTACTATCCTGGGCCCTATCTTGGATACTATACCTGACACTAACCTAGGTATTATCCTGGGTACTATCCTGGACACAATCGTCGATACTATCCTGGGAAGAATCCTAGATACTATCCTGGGTACTATCTCGAGTAGTATTCTATGTACTATCCTGGATACTATCTCTGGTACTATCCTAGATACTATCCACCGTACTGTCCTCGATACTATCCTAGATGCTATCCTGGATACTATCCTAGATACTATCCTGGGTACTATCCTGCGTACCGTCCTGTGTGCTATCCTGGTACTATCCTGGGTACTATCTTGAGTATTATCCTCCTTACTGTCCCGGGTGCTATCCCGGGTACTCTACTATTCTGGACACTATACTTGATGCTATTCTGGGCACAATCCCGGATAGTACAATGGGTATTTTACTGAGTACTATCCTGGGTTCTATCCTAGATACTATCCTAGAAGACAAAAGTTGTTGAAGCCATTGCCAGAATCGTGGAATTATCGAGATATTTTGCAAAATCCTTGTGACTACCCTGGTGTGAGTCGTTGCAACTCACCAGAGTGCAGGTAGTGACTACCCTGGTGTGAGTCGTTGCAACTCACCAGAGTGCAGGTCGTGACTACCCTGGTGTGAGTCGTTGCAACTCACCAGAGTGCAGGTCGTGAATACCCTGGTGTGAGTCGTTGCAACTCACCAGATTGCAGGTCGTGACTACCCTGGTGTGAGTCGTTGCAACTCACCAGAGTGCAGGTAGTGACTACCCTGGTGTGAGTCGTTGCAACTCACCAGAGTGCAGGTAGTGACTACCCTGGTGTGAGTCGTTGCAACTCACCAGAGTGCAGGCAGTAACTACCCTGGTGTGAGTCGTTGCAACTCACCAGAGTGCAGGTCGTGACTACCCTGTTGTGAGTCGTTGCAACTCACCAGAGTGCAGGTCGTGACTACCCTGGTGTGAGTCGTTGCAACTCACCAGAGTGCAAGTCGTGACTACCCTGGTGTGAGTCGTTGCAACTCACCAGAGTGCAGGTCGTGACTACCCTGGTGTGAGTCGTTGCAACTCACCAGAGTGCAGGTAGTGACTACCCTGGTGTGAGTCGTTGCAACTCACCAGAGTGCAGGTCGTGACTACCCTGTTGTGAGTCGTTGCAACTCACCAGAGTGTAAGTCGTGACTACCCTGGTGTGAGTCGTTGCAACTCACCAGAGTGCAGGTCGTGATTACCCTGGTGTGAGTCGTTGCAACTCACCAGAGTGCAGGTCGTGACTACCCTGGTGTGAGTCGTTGCAACTCACCAGAGTGCAAGTCGTGACTACCCTGGTGTGAGTCGTTGCAACGCACCAGAGTGCAGGTCGTGATTACCCTGGTGTGAGTCGTTGCAACTCACCAGAGTGCAGGTCGTGACTACCCTGGTGTGAGTCGTTGCAACTCACCAGAGTGCAGGTAGTGACTACCCTGGTGTGAGTCGTTGCAACTCACCAGAGTGCAGGTCGTGACTACCCTGGTGTGAGTCGTTGCAACTCACCAGAGTGCAGGTAGTGACTACCCTGGTGTAAGTCGTTGCAACTCACCAGAGTGCAGGTCGTGACTACCCTGGTGTGAGTCGTTGCAACTCACCAGAGTGCAGGTCGTGACTACCCTGGTGTGAGGCGTTGCAACTCACCAGAGTGCAGGTCGTGACTACCCTGGTGTGAGTCGTTGCAACTCACCAGAGTGCAGGTAGTGACTACCCTGGTGTGAGTCGTTGCAACTCACCAGAGTGCAGGTCGTGACTACCCTGGTGTGAGTCGTTGCAACTCACCAGAGTGCAGGTCGTGACTACCCTGGTGTGAGTCGTCGCAACTCACCAGAGTGCAGGTAGTGACTACCCTGGTGTGAGTCGTTGCAACTCACCAGAGTGCAGGTCGTGACTACCCTGGTGTGAGCCGTTGCAACTCACCAGAGTGCAGGTAGTGACTACCCTGGTGTGAGTCGTTGCAACTCACCAGAGTGCAGGTAGTGACTACCCTGGTGTGAGTCGTTGCAACTCACCAGAGTGCAGGTCGTGACTACCCTGGTGTGAGTCGTTGCAACTCACCAGAGTGCAGGTCGTGACTACCCTGGTGTGAGTCGTTGCAACTCACCAGAGTGCAGGTAGTGACTACCCTGGTGTGAGTCGTTGCAACTCACCAGAGTGCAGGTCGTGACTACCCTGGTGTGAGCCGTTGCAACTCACCAGAGTGCAGGTAGTGACTACCCTGGTGTGAGTCGTTGCAACTCACCAGAGTGCAGGTAGTGACTACCCTGGTGTGAGTCGTTGCAACTCACCAGAGTACAGGTCGTGACTACCCTGGTGTGAGTCGTTGCAACTCACCAGAGTGCAGGTAGTGACTACCCTGGTGTGAGTCGTTGCAACTCACCAGAGTGCAGGTCGTGACTACCCTGGTGTGAGTCGTTGCAACTCACCAGAGTGCAGGTCGTGACTACCCTGGTGTGAATCGTTGCAACTCACCAGAGTGCAGGTATTGACTACCCTGGTGTGAGTCGTTGCAACTCACCAGATTGCAGGTCGTGACTACCCTGGTGTGAGTCGTTGCAACTCACCAGAGTGCAGGTAGTGACTACCCTGGTGTGAGTCGTTGCAACTCACCAGAGTGCAGGTAGTGACTACCCTGGTGTGAGTCGTTGCAACTCACCAGAGTGTAGGTAGTGACTACCCTGGTGTGAGCCGTTGCAACTCACCAGAGTGCAGGTAGTGACTACACTGGTGTGAGTCGTTGCAACTCACCAGAGTGCAGGTAGTGACTACCCTGGTGTGAGTCGTTGCAACTCATTAGAGTGCAGGTAGTGACTACCCTGGTGTGAGTCGTTGCGACTCACCAGAGTGCAGGTCGTGACTACCCTGGTGTGAGTCGTTGCAACTCACCAGATTGCAGGTAGTGACTAGCCTGGTGTGAGTCGTTGCAACTAACCAGAGTGCAGGTAGTGACTACCCTGGTGTGAGTCGTTGCAACTCACCAGAGTGCAGGTAGTGACTACCCTGGTGTGAGCCGTTGCGACTCACCAGAGTGCAGGTAGTGACTACCCTGGTGTGAGTCGTTGCAACTCACCAGAGTGCAGGTCGTGACTACTCTGGTGTGAGCCGTTGCGACTCACCAGACTGCAGGTAGTGACTACCCTGGTGTGAGTCGTTGCAACTTACCAGAGTGCAGGTCGTGACTACCCTGGTGTGAGCCGTTGCGACTCACCAGAATGCAGGTAGTGACTACCCTGGTGTGAGTCGTTGCAACTCACGAGAGTGCAGGTCGTGACTACCCTGGTGTGAGCCGTTGCGACTCACCAGAGTGCAGGTAGTGACTACCCTGGTGTGAGCCGTTGCGACTCACCAGAGTGCAGGTAGTGACTACCCTGGTGTGAGTCGTTGCGACTCACCAGAGTGCAGGTAGTGACTACCCTGGTGTGAGTCGTTGCGACTCACCAGAGTGCAGGTAGTGACTACCCTGGTGTGAGTCGTTGCGACTCACCAGAGTGCAGGTAGTGACTACCCTGGTGTGAGTCGTTGCGACTCACCAGAGTGCAGGTAGTGACTACCCTGGTGTGAGCCGTTGCGACTCACCAGAGTGCAGGTCGTGACTACTCTGGTGTGAGTCGTTGCGACTCACCAGAGTGCAGGTAGTGACTACCCTGGTGTGAGTCGTTGCGACTCACCAGAGTGCAGGTCGTGACTACCCTGGTGTGAGTCGTTGCAACTCACCAGAGTGCAGGTAGTGACTACCCTGGTGTGAGTCGTTGCGACTCACCAGAGTGCAGGTCGTGACTACCCTGGAGTGAGTCGTTGCGACTCACCAGAGTGCAGGTAGTGACAACCCTGGTGTGAGTCGTTGCGACTCACCAGAGTGCAGGTCGTGACTACCATGGTGTGAGTCGTTGCGACTCACCAGAGTGCAGGTAGTGACTACCCTGGTGTGAGTCGTTGCGACTCACCAGAGTGCAGGTAGTGACTACCCTGGTGTGAGTCGTTGCGACTCACCAGAGTGCAGGTAGTGACTACCCTGGTGTGAGTCGTTGCAACTCACCAGAGTGCAGGTAGTGACTACCCTGGTGTGAGTCGTTGCAACTCACCAGAGTGCAGGTAGTGACTACCCTGGTGTGAGTCGTTGCAACTCACCAGAGTGCAGGTAGTGACTACCCTGGTGTGAGTCGTTGCAACTCACCAGAGTGCAGGTAGTGTCTACACCTGGTGTGAGTCGTTGCAACTCACCAGAGTGCAGGTAGTGACTACCCTGGTGTGAGCCGTTGCAACTCACCAGAGGTCGTGACTACCCAGGTAGTGCAGGTAGTGTCTACCCTGGTGTGAGTCGTTGCAACTCACCACCTAGAGTGCAGGTCGTGACTACCCTGGTGTGAGTCGTTGCAACTCACCAGAGTGCAGGTCGTGACTACCCTGGTGTGAGTCGTTGCAACTCACCAGAGTGCAGGTCGTGACTACCCTGGTGTGAGTCGTTGCAACTCATCATTACGTAACTCAAGATACACAGGAACCATCAATTCACATTTTCATCGCCTCAGAATCAACAAAAAAATTAAATACTGTTGTGTGTATTGAAAAATAATTCAATTATTTTAGAATATAACAACAGAAATGGTTATATCAGTGATAATAATTTTTAAAGGGGTAGAAATGTAAGCCAGCGGAATGCTTCGGTCAGATGACCAAAAGCTCTAACGGCGAGCCATCATCTGACTAGGATCTGCGTCAGGAAACAGTTCTTCTGTTTCATTGTAAACAACTTTTGTACCAAAAATAATTTTCTAATGAGTTTTTTTGTGTAAATAATGAAAATCAACACATTAATGATTAAAAGTGGTCATTATCGTAGGTAGACTTATTGACAATGACGTAATAAATTGAAAAATTGTCATATATCAATCTTTTGTACCTCGTTGGAAACGTAATTTCATTAAAAATAATTCTTATGAGGTGTTGGATTTAGGTATTTGTTATATAAAATTGGCCGCCATATTGAAATGGCTGCCATATTGGAATGTCGGCCATATTAAGATGACAGCCATGTTGGAATGACGGCTATATTTGAATGACGGCCATATTAAAATGACAGCCATGTTGGAATGACGGCTATACTAGAATGACGGCCATACTGGAATGATGGCCATACTGGAATGACGGCCATACTGGAATGATGGCCATACTGGAATGACAGCCATACTGGAATGACGGCCATACTGGAATGATGGCCATACTAGAATGACGGCCATACTGGAATGATAACCATACTGGAATGACGGCCATACTGGAATGACGGCCATACTGGAATGACGGCCATACTGGAATGACGGCCATACTGGAATGACAGCCATACTGGAATGGCCATACTGGAATGACGGCCATACTGGAATGACAGCCATATTGAAATGACAGCCATACTGGAATGACAGCCATACTGGAATGACAGCCATACTGGAATGACAGCCATACTGGAATGACAGCCATACTGGAATGACGGCCATACTGGAATGACAGCCATATTGAAATGACAGCCATACTGGAATGACGGCCATACTGGAATGACGGCCATACTGGAATGACAGCCATACTGGAATGACAGCCATACTGGAATGACAGCCATACTGGAATGACAGCCATACTGGAATGACAGCCATAGTGTAATGACAGCCATACTGGAATGACAGCCATACTGGAATGACAGCCATACTGGAATGACAGCCATACTGGAATGACAGCCATATTGAAATGACAGCCATACTGGAATGACAGCCATACTGGAATGACAGCCATACTGGAATGACAGCCATACTGGAATGACAGCCATACTGGAATGACGGCCATACTGGAATGATGGCCATACTGGAATGACAGCCATACTGGAATGACGGCCATACTGGAATGACGGCCATACTGGAATGACAGCCATACTGGAATGACAGCCATACTGGAATGACAGCCATTCTGGAATGATAGCCATACTGGAATGACAGCCATACTGGAATGACAGCCATATTGAAATGACAGCCATACTGGAATGACAGCCATATTGAAATGACAGCCATACTGGAATGACAGCCATACTGGAATGACAGCTATACTGGAATGACAGCCATACTGGAATGACAGCCATATTGAAATGACAGCCATACTGGAATGACAGCCATATTGAAATGACAGCCATACTGGAATGACAGCCATACTGGAATGACAGCCATACTGGAATGACAGCCATACTGGAATGACGGCCATACTGGAATGATGGCCATACTGGAATGACAGCCATAGTGGAATGAAGGCCATACTGGAATGACGGCCATACTGGAATGACAGCCATACTGGAATGACAGGCATACTGGAATGACAGCCATACTGGAATGACAGCCATACTGGAATGACAGCCATACTGGAATGACAGCCATACTGGAATGACAGCCATACTGGAATGACGGCCATACTGGAATGATGGCCATACTGGAATGACAGCCATAGTGGAATGAAGGCCATACTGGAATGACGGCCATACTGGAATGACAGCCATACTGGAATGACAGCCATACTGGAATGACAGCCATACTGGAATGACAGCCATACTGGAATGACAGCCATACTGGAATGACAGCCATACTGGAATGACAGCCATACTGGAATGACGGCCATACTGGAATGATGGCCATACTGGAATGACAGCCATAGTGGAATGAAGGCCATACTGGAATGACGGCCATACTGGAATGACAGCCATACTGGAATGACAGCCATACTGGAATGACAGCCATACTGGAATGACAGCCATACTGGAATGACAGCCATACTGGAATGACAGCCATACTGGAATGACAGCCATACTGGAATGACGGCCATACTGGAATGATGGCCATACTGGAATGACAGCCATAGTGGAATGAAGGCCATACTGGAATGACGGCCATACTGGAATGACAGCCATACTGGAATGACAGCCATACTGGAATGATGGTCATGGTTTACCATAGTCTCTCATCGTTTATTCTCTTCTAAGTAAGAATCCGCTGAGAGAATTTCTTTTACAATTACCTCTAAATTCCCCCCAGAATTTGACTAGACAAGCGAGGCTGAGAGCCAAGACGCCACACTGCTCCTGTAACCATGTTAGGGCGAGCAGTTAGTCACATTCAACATTCAGCTTTAATTTTAAAATGGTGGAGATGTAAGCCTGTGGAAGGTCTTGGTCAGATGACCAAAAGTTCCAGTGATGGGTCTTCATATGACTAAGATCCGTGTCAGGAAACAGGACACGGAAAACAGAGCTTCGAGTGCATTCTGACCGCTCGAGAAAATCACCATATTTACCAAGATTACGAACTTTACGTTATTTTTCAAGCTCTGGAACGGATTAATGTTAAAAAAATGGCCTCTGCAGCGAGGGATTTCCACGGTGTGTGATATGAAGATTAAAATGACACAATACCGGCTCTGGTGGCCTGGTGGTTAACGCTCTCGCTTCACACGGTGAGGGCCTGGGTTCGATTCCCAGCCAGAGTAGAAACATTGGACGTGTTTCTTTCCACCTGTTGTCTATGTTCCCCATCAGTAAAATGGGTACCTGGGTGTTAGTCGACTCGTGTGGGTCGCATCCTGGGACACTGACCTAAGGAGGCCTGGTCACAGACCGGGCCGCGGGGGCGTTGACCCCCGGAACTCTCTCCAGATAAACTCTCTCCAGATACCGTGACTGGAACAATACACAAATAATCCGCACTTAACAGAATGAATCCTAAGACTACATTTCGATCCTTCTTGGACCATTAACTTTTCGATAGTTAATGGTCCGAAACGTAGACATAGTAAAACAGTTTGCAACAATACAGTAACCATCCCCTTTGTCAGCGAGTGTACATGTGACCTCCCAAATAGCATCCAGCGAGGACGTGGGGCCAGGAGCTGTGCCTCGACCCCTGCTACCACATACACGTGAGAATGGTATAAACCTTGGTAATAAATACCGACAAGTTGGTTTAGAAAGACACGTAAGCAAACACTATAACATATTTATTAGAAAACGTTTCGGTCCTGGAACCTTGATCACTTCTAGAAGTGATCAAGGTTCCAGGACCGAAACGTTTTCTAATAAATATGTTATAGTGTTTGCTTACGTGTCTTTCTAAACCACACGTGAGAATACACAAATTCATCATTAAATTTGAGTTATCGCTGCCGAAAGATGTTTCTCCAGATACGCGAAACAATAATAACCTTACTGGATCTTTCAAAAGTTCAGGAAGTCATGGGAATCATTCTTGTGATTTATTTTTCTCATATACAAACTTTGTCTCTTAAAAATAGCCTCTCATTAGTCTGTAGAAGCTTCTGCGATAACTTTCTTTTGGACGTAACTGCTCTAATGAAGATCCTGGGATGTTATGATTGTAAAGGTCTGGTCAAAGACTGGTTCTCGGGAGCGTTGACCCCTCGAACATCCTTCAGGTGAAGTTCAGGTGACACAGGAGGCTGGTGTTGATGATCTCGACGACCTGTAAATCGTTTAGGTATCAATGAATTATTGACGCTGTTATTTCATTAGTTGGATATTATTGACGTAATTTACCAAAGTCCACAAATACGTCACCTGTCAGAGAGTCGGGCTCAGTTTTGAGTCGCTTTAAATGGCTACACTTCTCAACACAAAGCTGTGGAAGAAATGAGAAACAGAAAAAAAGAAAAAAAAATCTGGATTTATTCAGAGGAGCAAATCCAGGAAAAACATCTCGGCTCCAGCAACGCTTCTTGTCAGCAAAATGAATAAATACTGTCTTCTCCCCAGGAAAGTCTGCTGCGTCCTGGCAACTCTCAAACGCTAAATCTTAAAAAAAAAAAATCGGGAATAAAATTGGTAGAGGGTAATCAGAGTGATCGGTGCCAATCAGCACTTCTTGTGTTCTAGTCGGCACTCGGCAATAAGGCAGAGGAAGCCGTGGATGTCGTCAAGGAGCCGACTGGCTGGAAGCAATTTCACCAACGTGGCTGCAGGAATCAGATTTAGGAGCGCAGGCAATGGGTGAAGCTGGCGAAGGAGCGATCACCCAACTGGAATACCTCAATCCTGCACATACCACAACACCTTCAAGTACCTTGACCTCACCTTATTATACCTTACGTAGATGCAACATTTTACTCAGTAATGGTAATATTGATCTCATATATATATATATATTTATTTATAGATAGATAGATAGATAGTCACTAGGAGGCTGGCACAGAATTTGGTGAGAATTTGTTTTCTAAAATGCAATCATGTAAGGTTTAGGATTGAATATCAACTCTCATAAAAACTCTGGACTCACGCAACACAAGTGAGAAGGAAGGGGGAGAGTGCTGGGTGGATCGCACATTTCTGGACTGCAGGAAGGCAGTTGATGTTGTGCCACACAAGAGACTAAGAATTAAGAACAAAAAGGCACAATAACTTGACTGGAACAATACTCAAATAACCCGCACATGGAAGGGAGAAACTTACGACCTATATATACTGCAACCCTCACTCTTTTGTGTTAGTGTGACTTTGTAAATGGTCCAAGTCAGACTGTAACGTCATCTCAAGCTTCTCTTTCCTATTTGCAGATTATTTGTGTGATATAACCAGCTTATGAAAAGCAGACAGGAATAATAACAGTTATTACAGTACTAAGGGTCAGAGTGATTCTCTGGAGACAAAGATTGTCTAAGAAGTAATGTCGTTATGGAAAACAAATGCAACAAGCGGGATTCTGCAAGGGTTGGTACCGGCATCAGTATTGTTTCTGCCTAATGGCTATTACATACCAGAAGAGAATCAGGTAAATCCCTGTTTGCTGATAATATAAAGTTAGTGAGGTGAATAAATCAGATGAGCACATGTAAACACTTCATACGGATCTAGACAAAAAAAAACACAATTTATTAAAAAAGGTATTAGTTGAATTTAACCCCCAGGAGACCGGAAAGTGAGTAAAGTACCAGGCGAAAGAAAGGTTGCAGGAGAAAGATATATTAGAGAGCTTAGTACCAAGTTGAAGAATAAGACATTGTTCAACTTGTTGGTTTTCACCAAGGCAGGGTGGCCCGTAAAAGAAAAACTTTCACCATCATTCACTCCATCACTGTCTTGCCAGGAGGGTGCTTTACACTACAGTTTTTAAACTGCAACATTAACACCCTTCCTTCAGAGTGCAGGCACTGTACTTCCCATCTCCAGGACTCAAGTCCGGCCTGCCGGTTTCCCTGAACCCCTTCATAAATGTTACTTTGCTCACACTCCAACAGCACGTCAAGTATTAAAAACCATATGTCTCCATTCACTCCTATCAAACACGCTCACGCATGCCTGCTGGAAGTCCAAGCCCCTCGCACACAAAACCTCCTTTACCCCCTCCCTCCAACCTTTCCTAGGCCGACCCCTACCCCGCCTTCCTTCCACTACAGACTGATACACTCTTGAAGTCATTCTGTTTCGCTCCATTCTCTCTACATGTCCGAACCACCTCAACAACCCTTCCTCAGCACTCTGGACAACAGTTTTGGTAATCCCGCACCTCCTCCTAACTTCCAAACTACGAATTCTCTGCATTATATTCACACCACACATTGCCCTCAGACATGACATCTCCACTGCCTCCAGCCTTCTCCTCGCTGCAACATTCATCACCCATGCTTCACACCCATATAAGAGCGTTGGTAAAACTATACTCTCATACATTCCCCTCTTTGCCTCCAAGGACAAAGTTCTTTGTCTCCACAGACTCCTAAGTGCACCACTCACCCTTTCCCCCTCATCAATTCTATGATTCACTTCATCTTTCATAGACCCATCCGCTGACACGTCCACTCCCAAATATCTGAATACATTCACCTTCTCCATACTCTCTCCCTCCAATCTGATATCCAATCTTTCACCACCTAATCTTTTTGTTATCCTCATAACCTTACTCTTTCCTGTATTCACCTTTAATTTTCTTCTTTTGCACACCCTACCAAATTCATCCACCAATCTCTGCAACTTCTCTTCAGAATCTCCCAAGAGCACAGTGTCATCAGCAAAGAGCAACTGTGACAACTCCCACTTTGTGTGTGATTCTTTATCTTTTAACTCCACGCCTCTTGCCAAGACCCTCGCATTCACTTCTCTTACAACCCCATCTATAAATATATTAAACAACCACGGTGACATCACAAATCCTTGTCTAAGGCCTACTTTTACTGGGAAATAATTTCCCTCTTTCCTACATACTCTAACTTGAGCCTCACTATCCTCGTAAAAACTCTTCACTGCTTTCAGTAACCTACCTCCTACACCATACACCTGCAACATCTGCCACATTGCCCCCCTATCCACCCTGTCATACGCCTTTTCCAAATCCAAAAATGCCACAAAGACCTCTTTAGCCTTATCTAAATACTGTTCACTTATATGTTTCACTGTAAACACCTGGTCCACACACCCCCTACCTTTCCTAAAACCTCCTTGTTCATCTGCTATCCTATTCTCCGTCTTACTCTTAATTCTTTCAATAATAACTCTACCATACACTTTACCAGGTATACTCAACAGACTTATCCCCCTATAATTTTTGCACTCTCTTTTATCCCCTTTGCCTTTATACAAAGGAACTATGTATGTTCTCTGCCAATCCCTAAGTACCTTACCCTCTTCCATACATTTATTAAATAATTGCACCAACCACTCCAAAACTATATCCCCACCTGCTTTTAACATTTCTATCTTTATCCCATCAATCCCGGCTGCCTTACCCCTTTTCATTTTACCTACTGCCTCACGAACTTCCTCCACACTCACAACTGGCTCTTCCTCACTCCTGCAAGATGTTATTCCTCCTTGCCCTATACACGAAATCACAGCTTCCCTATCTTCATCAACATTTAACAATTCCTCAAAATATTCCCTCCATCTTCCCAATACCTCTAACTCTCCATTTAATAACTCTCCTCTCCTATTTTTAACTGACAAATCCATTTGTTCTCTAGGCTTCCTTAACTTGTTAATCTCACTCCAAAACTTTTTCTTATTTTCAACAATATTTGTTGATAACATCTCACCCACTCTCTCATTTTCTCTCTTTTTACATTGCTTCACCACTCTCTTAACCTCTCTCTTTTTTTCCATATACTCTTCTCTCCTTGCATCACTTCTACTTTGTAAAAACTTCTCATATGCTAACTTTTTCTCCCTTACTACTCTCTTTACATCATCATTCCCCCATATATATATATATATATATATATATATATATATATATATATATATATATATATATATATATATATATATATATTTATATATATATATATATGTGTGTGTATATACATATATATATATACATATATATATATATATATATATATATATATATATATATATATATATATATATATATATATATATATATATATATATATATATATATGTATATATATATATATATATATATATATATATATATATATATATATATATATATATATATATATATATATATATATATATATATATATATATATATATATATATGTACATATGTATATATATATTTATTATTTTTTTTATTAACACACTGGCCGATTCTCACCAAGGCAGGGTGGCCCGAAAATGGAAAACTTTCACAATCATATATATATATATATATATATATATATATATATATATATATATATATATATATATATATATATATATATATATATATATATATATATATATATACACAAATATACACAAACACTGATCACTGGCTGAAGGAGACTCGAACCTACGAACCTTGGAACAAGGTACGCAGTGCTTTACCAATCTGCCCACACTGGACCAATACCTTGGAGTCCAGCTTGAGCTAGACTTTGATCCAAGGCAGCCAGCTTTCAGGGAGAAGGCTTACAGCTTTTCATCTCATCCCCTGCATGCATCATCAGCCTTACTAGAGATTTTAACAATGCTGTAAGCCTTCTCCCTGAAAGCTGGCTACCTTGGATCAAAGTCTAGAGCAAGCTGGACTCCAAGGTCTTGGTCCAGTGTGGGTAGATTGATAAAGCACTGCGTACCTTGTTCCAAGGTTCGTAGGTTCCAGTCTCCTCCAGCCAGAGATCAGTGTTTGTATATATATATATATATATATATATATATATATATATATATATATATATATATATATATATATATATATATATATATATATATATATATATATATATATATAGATAGATAGAAAGATAGATAGATATATAGATAATCACTAGGATTATATTATGTTTACAAATATGTGTATTATATACTGGGATACATATATATATATATATATATATATATATATATATATATATATATATATATATATATATATATATATATATATATATATATATATATATATATATATATATATATATATATATATATATATATATATATATATATATATATATATATATATATATACATATATATATATATATATATATATATATATATATATATATATATATATATATATATATATATACATATATATATATATATATATATATTATTTTATTATCACACTGGCCGATTCCCACCAAGGCATGGTGGCCCGAAAAAGAAAAACTTTCACCATCATTCACTCCATCACTGTCTTGCCAGGAGGGTGCTTTACACTACAGTTTTTAAACTGCAACATTAACACCCCTCCTTCAGAGTGCAGGCACTGTACTTCCCATCTCCAGGACTCAAGTCCGGCCAGCCGGTTTCCCTGAACCCCTTCATAAATGTTACTTTGCTCACACTCCAACAGCACGTCAAGTATTAAAAACCATTTGTCTCCAGTCACTCCTACCAAACACGCTCACGCATGCCTGCTGGAAGTCCAAGCCCCTCGCACACAAAATCTCCTTTACCCCCTCCCTCCAACCTTTCCTAGGCCGACCCCAACCCCGCCTTCCTTCCACTACAGACTGATACACTCTTGAAGTTTTTATGTTTCGCTCCATTCTCTCCACATGTCCGAACCACGTCAACAACCCTTCCTCAGCCCTCTGGACAACAGTTTTGGTAATCCCGCACCTCCTCCTAACTTCCAAACTACGAATTCTCTGCATTATATTCACACCACACATTGCCCTCAGACATGACATCTCCACTGCCTCCAGCCTTCTCCTCGCTGCAACATTCATCACCCATGCTTCACACCCATATAAGAGCGTTGGTAAAACTATACTCTCATACATTCCCCTCTTTGCCTCCAAGGACAAAGTTCTTTGTCTCCACAGACTCCTAAGTGCACCACTCACCCTTTTCCCCTCATCAATTCTATGATTCACCTCATCTTTCATAGACCCATCCGCTGACAAGTCCACTCCCAAATATCTGAATACATTCACCTCCTCCATACTCTCTCCCTCCAATCTGATATCCAATCTTTCACCACCTAATCTTTTTGTTATCCTCATAACCTTACTCTTTCCTGTATTCACTTTTAATTTTCTTCTTTTGCACACCCTACCAAATTCATCCACCAATCTCTGCAACTTCTCTTCAGAATCTCCCAAGAGCACAGTGTCATCAGCAAAGAGCAACTGTAACAACTCCCACTTTATGTGTGATTCTTTATCTTTTAACTCCACGCCTCTTGCCAAGACCCTCGCATTTACTTCTCTTACAACCCCATCTATAAATATATTAAACAACCACGGTGACATCACACATCCTTGTCTAAGCCCTACTTTTACTGGGAAATAATTTCCCTCTTTCCTACATACTCTGACTTGAGCCTCACTATCCTCGTAAAAACTCTTCACTGCTTTCAGTAACCTACCTCCTACACCATACACCTGCAACATCTGCCACATTGCCCCCCTATCCACCCTGTCATACGCCTTTTCCAAATCCATAAACGCCACAAAGACCTCTTTAGCCTTATCTAAATACTGTTCACTTATATGTTTCACTGTAAACACCTGGTCCACACACCCCCTACCTTTCCTAAAACCTCCTTGTTCATCTGCTATCCTATTCTCCGTCTTACTCTTAATTCTTTCAATAATAACTCTACCATACACTTTGCCAGGTATACTCAACAGACTTATCCCCCTATAATTTTTGCACTCTCTTTTATCCCCTTTGCCTTTATACAAAGGAACTATGCATGTTCTCTGCCAATCCCTAGGTACCTTACCCTCTTCCATACATTCATTAAATAATTGCACCAACCACTCCAAAACTATATCCCCACCAGCTTTTAGCATTTCTATCTTTATCCCATCAATCCCAGCTGCCTTACCCCCTTTCATTTTACCTACTGCCTCACGAACTTCCCCCACACTCACAACTGGCTCTTCCTCACTCCTACAAGATGTTGTTCCTCCTTGCCCTATACACGAAATCACAGCTTCCATATCTTCATAAACATTTAACAATTCCTCAAAATATTCCCTCCATCTTCCCAATACCTCTAACTCTCCATTTAATAACTCTCCTCTCCTATTTTTAACTGACAAATCCATTTGTTCTCTAGGCTTCCTTAACTTGTTAATCTCACTCCAAAACTTTTTCTTATTTTCAACAATATTTGTTGATAACATCTCACCCACTCTCTCATTTTCTCTCTTTTTACATTGCTTCACCACTCTCTTAACCTCTCTCTTTTTTTCCATATACTCTTCTCTCCTTGCATCACTTCTACTTTGTAAAAACTTCTCATATGCTAACTTTTTCTCCCTTACTACTCTCTTTACATCATCATTCCCCCATATATATATATATATATATATATATATATATATATATATATATATATATATATATATATATATATATATATATATTTATATATATATATATATGTGTGTGTATATACATATATATATATACATATATATATATATATATATATATATATATATATATATATATATATATATATATATATATATATATATATATATATATATATATATATATATATATATATATATATATATATATATATATATATATATATATATATATATATATATATATATATATATATATATATATATATATATATATATATATATATATATATATATGTACATATGTATATATATATTTATTATTTTTTTTATTAACACACTGGCCGATTCTCACCAAGGCAGGGTGGCCCGAAAATGGAAAACTTTCACAATCATATATATATATATATATATATATATATATATATATATATATATATATATATATATATATATATATATATATATATATATATATATATATACACAAATATACACAAACACTGATCACTGGCTAAAGGAGACTCGAACCTACGAACCTTGGAACAAGGTACGCAGTGCTTTACCAATCTGCCCACACTGGACCAATACCTTGGAGTCCAGCTTGAGCTAGACTTTGATCCAAGGCAGCCAGCTTTCAGGGAGAAGGCTTACAGCTTTTCATCTCATCCCCTGCATGCATCATCAGCCTTACTAGAGATTTTAACAATGCTGTAAGCCTTCTCCCTGAAAGCTGGCTACCTTGGATCAAAGTCTAGAGCAAGCTGGACTCCAAGGTCTTGGTCCAGTGTGGGTAGATTGATAAAGCACTGCGTACCTTGTTCCAAGGTTCGTAGGTTCCAGTCTCCTCCAGCCAGAGATCAGTGTTTGTATATATATATATATATATATATATATATATATATATATATATATATATATATATATATATATATATATATATATATATATATATATATATAGATAGATAGATAGATAGATAGATATATAGATAATCACTAGGATTATATTATGTTTACAAATATGTGTATTATATACTGGGATATATATATATATATATATATATATATATATATATATATATATATATATATATATATATATATATATATATATATATATATATATATATATATATATATATATATATATATATATATATATATATATATATATATATATATATATATATATATATATATATATATATATATATATATATATATATATATATATATATATATATATATATATATATATATATATATATATATTTTATTTTTTATTATCACACTGGCCGATTCCCACCAAGGCAGGGTGGCCCGAAAAAGAAAAACTTTCACCATCATTCACTCCATCACTGTCTTGCCAGAAGGGTGCTTTACACTACAGTTTTTAAACTGCAACATTAACACCCCTCCTTCAGAGTGCAGGCACTGTACTTCCCATCTCCAGGACTCAAGTCCGGCCTGCCGGTTTCCCTGAATCCCTTCATAAATGTTACTTTGCTCACACTCCAACAGCACGTCAAGTATTAAAAACCATTTGTCTCCATTCACTCCTATCAAACACGCTCACGCATGCCTGCTGGAAGTCCAAGCCCCTCGCACACAAAACCTCCTTTACCCCCTCCCTCCAACCTTTCCTAGGCCGACCCCTACCCCGCCTTCCTTCCACTACAGACTGATACACTCTTGAAGTCATTCTGTTTCGCTCCATTCTCTCTACATGTCCGAACCACCTCAACAACCCTTCCTCAGCCCTCTGGACAACAGTTTTGGTAATCCCGCACCTCCTCCTAACTTCCAAACTACGAATTCTCTGCATTATATTCACACCACACATTGCCCTCAGACATGACATCTCCACTGCCTCCAGCCTTCTCCTCGCTGCAACATTCATCACCCATGCTTCACACCCATATAAGAGCGTTGGTAAAACTATACTCTCATACATTCCCCTCTTTGCCTCCAAGGACAAAGTTCTTTGTCTCCACAGACTCCTAAGTGCACCACTCACCCTTTTCCCCTCATCAATTCTATGATTCACCTCATCTTTCATAGACCCATCCGCTGACACGTCCACTCCCAAATATCTGAATACATTCACCTCCTCCATACTCTCTCCCTCCAATCTGATATCCAATCTTTCATCACCTAATCTTTTTGTTATCCTCATAACCTTACTCTTTCCTGTATTCACTTTTAATTTTCTTCTTTTGCACACCCTACCAAATTCATCCACCAATCTCTGCAACTTCTCTTCAGAATCTCCCAAGAGCACAGTGTCATCAGCAAAGAGCAGCTGTGACAACTCCCACTTTATGTGTGATTCTTTATCTTTTAACTCCACGCCTCTTGCCAAGACCCTCGCATTTACTTCTCTTACAACCCCATCTATAAATATATTAAACAACCACGGTGACATCACACATCCTTGTCTAAGGCCTACTTTTACTGGGAAATAATTTCCCTCTTTCCTACATACTCTAACTTGAGCCTCACTATCCTCGTAAAAACTCTTCACTGCTTTCAGTAACCTACCTCCTACACCATACACTTGCAACATCTGCCACATTGCCCCCCTATCCACCCTGTCATACGCCTTTTCCAAATCCATAAATGCCACAAAGACCTCTTTAGCCTTATCTAAATACTGTTCACTTATATGTTTCACTGTAAACACCTGGTCCACACACCCCCTACCTTTCCTAAAGCCTCCTTGTTCATCTGCTATCCTATTCTCCGTCTTACTCTTAATTCTTTCAATAATAACTCTACCATACACTTTACCAGGTATACTCAACAGACTTATCCCCCTATAATTTTTGCACTCTCTTTTATCCCCTTTGCCTTTATACAAAGGAACTATGCATGCTCTCTGCCAATCCCTAGGTACCTTACCCTCTTCCATACATTTATTAAATAATTGCACCAACCACTCCAAAACTATATCCCCACCTGCTTTTAACATTTCTATCTTTATCCCATCAATCCCGGCTGCCTTACCCCCTTTCATTTTACCTACTGCCTCACGAACTTCCCCCACACTCACAACTGGCTCTTCCTCACTCCTACAAGATGTTATTCCTCCTTGCCCTATACACGAAATCACAGCTTCCCTATCTTCATCAACATTTAACAATTCCTCAAAATATTCCCTCCATCTTCCCAATACCTCTAACTCTCCATTTAATAACTCTCCTCTCCTATTTTTAACTGACAAATCCATTTGTTCTCTAGGCTTTCTTAACTTGTTAATCTCACTCCAAAACTTTTTCTTATTTTCAACAAAATTTGTTGATAACATCTCACCCACTCTCTCATTTGCTCTCTTTTTACATTGCTTCACCACTCTCTTAACCTCTCTCTTTTTCTCCATATACTCTTCCCTCCTTGCATCACTTCTACTTTGTAAAAACTTCTCATATGCTAACTTTTTCTCCCTTACTACTCTCTTCACATCATCATTCCACCAATCGCTCCTCTTCCCTCCTGCACCCACTTTCCTGTAACCACAAACTTCTGCTGAACACTCTAACACTACATTTTTAAACCTACCCCATACCTCTTCGACCCCATTGCCTATGCTCTCATTAGCCCATCTATCCTCCAATAGCTGTTTATATCTTACCCTAACTGCCTCCTCTTTTAGTTTATAAACCTTCACCTCTCTCTTCCCTGATGCTTCTATTCTCCTTGTATCCCATCTACCTTTTACTCTCAGTGTAGCTACAACTAGAAAGTGATCTGATATATCTGTGGCCCCTCTATAAACATGTACATCCTGAAGTCTACTTAACAGTCTTTTATCTACCAATACATAATCCAACAAACTACTGTCATTTCGCCCTACATCATATCTTGTATACTTATTTATCCTCTTTTTCTTAAAATATGTATTACCTATAACTAAACCCCTTTCTATACAAAGTTCAATCAAAGGGCTCCCATTATCATTTACACCTGGCACCCCAAACTTACCTACCACACCCTCTCTAAAAGTTTCTCCTACTTTAGCATTCAGGTCCCCTACCACAATTACTCTCTCACTTGGTTCAAAGGCTCCTATACATTCACTTAACATCTCCCAAAATCTCTCTCTCTCCTCTGCATTCCTCTCTTCTCCAGGTGCATACACGCTTATTATGACCCACTTCTCGCATCCAACCTTTACTTTAATCCACATAATTCTTGAATTTACACATTCATATTCTCTTTTCTCCTTCCATAACTGATCATTTAACATTACTGCTACCCCTTCCTTTGCTCTAACTCTCTCAGATACTCCAGATTTAATCCCATTTATTTCCCCCCACTGAAACTCTCCTACCCCCTTCAGCTTTGTTTCGCTTAGGGCCAGGACATCCAACTTCTTTTCATTCATAACATCAGCAATCATCTGTTTCTTGTCATCCGCACTACATCCACGCACATTTAAGCATCCCAGTTTTATAAAGTTTTTCTTCTTCTCTTTTTTAGTAAATGTCTACAGGAGAAGGGGTTACTAGCCCATTGCTCCCGGCATTTTAGTCGCCTCATACGACACGCATGGCTTACGGAGGAAAGATTCTTTTCCACTTCCCCATGGACAATAGAAGAAATAAAGAAGAACAAGAGCTATTTAGAAAAAGGAGAAAAACCTAGATGTATGTATATATATATGCATGTGCGTGTCTGTGAAGTGTGACCAAAGTGTAAGTAGGAGTAGCAAGATATCCCTGTTATCTAGCGTGTTTATGAGACAGAAAAAGAAACCAGCAATCCTACCATCATGCAAAACAGTTACAGGTTTTTGTTTCACAGTCATCTGGCAGGACGGTAGTACTTCCCTGGGTGGTTGCTGTCTACCAACCTACTACCTATATATATATATGATGGTGATGGTGGTGTTTCCAGCGTTGCAGTTGCTGATAGTGATGGTGGTGTTACCAGCGTTGCAGTTGCTGATAGTGATGGTGGTGTTACCAGCGTTGCAGTTGCTGATAGTGATGGTGGTGTTACCAGCGTTGCAGATGCTGATGGTGATGGTGGTGTTACCAGCGTTGCAGTTGATGATAGTGATGGTGGTGTTACCAGCGTTGCAGATGCTGATGGTGATGGTGGTGTTACCAGCGTTGCAGATGCTGATAGTGATGGTGGTGTTACCAGCGTTGCAGTTGCTGATAGTGATGGTGGTGTTACCAGCGTTGCAGTTGCTGATAGTGATGGTGGTGCTACCAGCGTTGCAGTTGCTGATAGTGATGGTGGTGTTACCAGCGTTGCAGTTGCTGATAGTGATGGTGGTGTTACCAGCGTTGCAGTTGCTGATAGTGATGGTGGTGTTACCAGCGTTGCAGTTGCTGATAGTGATGGTGGTGTTACCAGCGTTGCAGTTGCTGATAGTGATGGTGGTGTTACCAGCGTTGCAGTTGCTGATAGTGATGGTGGTGTTACCAGCGTTGCAGTTGCTGAGTTGCTGATAGTGATGGTGGTGTTACCAGCGTTGCAGTTGCTGATGGTGATGGTGGTGTTACCAGCGTTGCAGTTGCTGATAGTGATGGTGGTGTTACCAGCGTTGCAGTTGCTGATAGTGATGGTGGTGTTACCAGCGTTGCAGTTGCTGATCGTGATAGTGAGTTGCTGATGTGTGTTACCAGCGTTGCAGTTGCTGATAGTGATGGTGGTGTTACCAGCGTTGCAGTTGCTGATAGTGATGGTGGTGTTACCAGCGTTGCAGTTGCTGATAGTGATAGCGTGATGGTGGATGGTTGTTACCAGCGTTGCAGTTGCTGATAGTGATGGTGGTGCTACCAGCGTTGCAGTTGCTGATAGTGATGGTGGTGTTACCAGCGTTGCAGTTGCTGATGGTGATGGTGGTGTTACCAGCGTTGCAGTTGCTGATAGTGATGGTGGTGTTACCAGCGTTGCAGTTGCTGATAGTGATGGTGGTGTTGCCAGCGTTGCAGTTGCTGATAGTGATGGTGGTGTTACCAGCGTTGCAGTTGCTGATAGTGATGGTGGTGTTACCAGCGTTGCAGTTGCTGATGGTGATGGTGGTGTTACCAGCGTTGCAGTTGCTGATAGTGATGGTGGTGTTACCAGCGTTGCAGTTGCTGATAGTGATGGTGGTGTTACAAGCGTTGCAGTTGCTGATAGTGATGGTGGTGTTACCAGCGTTGCAGTTGCTGATAGTGATGGTGGTGTTACCAGCGTTGCAGTTGCTGATAGTGATGGTGGTGTTACCAGCGTTGCAGTTGCTGATGGTGATGGTGGTGTTACCAGCGTTGCAGTTGCTGATAGTGATGGTGGTGTTACCAGCGTTGCAGTTGCTGATAGTGATGGTGGTTTTACCAGCGTTGCAGTTGCTGATAGTGATGGTGGTGCTACCAGCGTTGCAGTTGCTGATAGTGATGGTGGTGTTACCAGCGTTGCAGTTGCTGATAGTGATGGTGGTGTTACCAGCGTTGCAGTTGCTGATAGTGATGGTGGTGTTACCAGCGTTGCAGTTGCTGATAGTGATGGTGGTGTTACCAGCGTTGCAGTTGCTGATAGTGATGGTGGTGTTACCAGCGTTGCAGTTGCTGATAGTGATGGTGGTGCTACCAGCGTTGCAGTTGCTGATGGTGATGGTGGTAGCGTTGCAGTTGTGATGGTGGTGTTACCAGCGTTGCAGTTGCTGATAGTGATGGTGGTGTTACCAGCGTTGCAGTTGCTGATAGTGATGGTGGTGTTACCAGCGTTGCAGTTGCTGATAGTGATGGTGGTGTTACCAGCGTTGCAGTTGCTGATAGTGATGGTGGTGTTACCAGCGTTGCAGTTGCTGATAGTGATGGTGGTGCTACCAGCGTTGCAGTTGCTGATGGTGATGGTGGTGTTACCAGCGTTGCAGTTGCTGATAGTGATGGTGGTGCTACCAGCGTTGCAGTTGCTGATAGTGATGGTGGTGTTGCCAGCGTTGCAGTTGCTGATAGTGATGGTGGTGTTACCAGCGTTGCAGTTGCTGATAGTGATGGTGGTGTTACCAGCGTTGCAGTTGCTGATGGTGATGGTGGTGTTACCAGCGTTGCAGTTGCTGATAGTGATGGTGGTGTTACCAGCGTTGCAGTTGCTGATAGTGATGGTGGTGTTACAAGCGTTGCAGTTGCTGATAGTGATGGTGGTGTTACCAGCGTTGCAGTTGCTGATAGTGATGGTGGTGTTACCAGCGTTGCAGTTGCTGATAGTGATGGTGGTGTTACCAGCGTTGCAGTTGCTGATGGTGATGGTGGTGTTACCAGCGTTGCAGTTGCTGATAGTGATGGTGGTGTTACCAGCGTTGCAGTTGCTGATAGTGATGCTGGTTTTACCAGCGTTGCAGTTGCTGATAGTGATGGTGGTGCTACCAGCGTTGCAGTTGCTGATAGTGATGGTGGTGTTACCAGCGTTGCAGTTGCTGATAGTGATGGTGGTGTTACCAGCGTTGCAGTTGCTGATAGTGATGGTGGTGTTACAAGCGTTGCAGTTGCTGATAGTGATGGTGGTGTTACCAGCGTTGCAGTTGCTGATAGTGATGGTGGTGTTACCAGCGTTGCAGTTGCTGATAGTGATGGTGGTGTTACCAGCGTTGCAGTTGCTGATGGTGATGGTGGTGTTACCAGCGTTGCAGTTGCTGATAGTGATGGTGGTGTTACCAGCGTTGCAGTTGCTGATCGTGATGGTGGTTTTACCAGCGTTGCAGTTGCTGATAGTGATGGTGGTGCTACCAGCGTTGCAGTTGCTGATAGTGATGGTGGTGTTACCAGCGTTGCAGTTGCTGATAGTGATGGTGGTGTTACCAGCGTTGCAGTTGCTGATAGTGATGGTGGTGTTACCAGCGTTGCAGTTGCTGATAGTGATGGTGGTGTTACCAGCGTTGCAGTTGCTGATAGTGATGGTGGTGTTACCAGCGTTGCAGTTGCTGATAGTGATGGTGGTGCTACCAGCGTTGCAGTTGCTGATGGTGATGGTGGTGTTACCAGCGTTGCAGTTGCTGATAGTGATGGTGGTGCTACCAGCGTTGCAGTTGCTGATAGTGATGGTGGTGTTGCCAGCGTTGCAGTTGCTGATAGTGATGGTGGTGTTACCAGCGTTGCAGTTGCTGATAGTGATGGTGGTGTTACCAGCGTTGCAGTTGCTGATGGTGATGGTGGTGTTACCAGCGTTGCAGTTGCTGATCGTGAGGGTGGTGTTACCAGCGTTGCAGATGCTGATAGTGATGGTGGTGTTACAAGCGTTGCAGTTGCTGATAGTGATGGTGGTGTTACCAGCGTTGCAGTTGCTGATAGTGATGGTGGTGTTACCAGCGTTGCAGTTGCTGATAGTGATGGTGGTGTTACCAGCGTTGCAGTTGCTGATGGTGATGGTGGTGTTACCAGCGTTGCAGTTGCTGATAGTGATGGTGGTGTTACCAGCGTTGCAGTTGCTGATAGTGATGCTGGTTTTACCAGCGTTGCAGTTGCTGATAGTGATGGTGGTGCTACCAGCGTTGCAGTTGCTGATAGTGATGGTGGTGTTACCAGCGTTGCAGTTGCTGATAGTGATGGTGGTGTTACCAGCGTTGCAGTTGCTGATAGTGATGGTGGTGTTACCAGCGTTGCAGTTGCTGATAGTGATGGTGGTGTTACCAGCGTTGCAGTTGCTGATAGTGATGGTGGTGTTACCAGCGTTGCAGTTGCTGATAGTGATGGTGGTGCTACCAGCGTTGCAGTTGCTGATGGTGATGGTGGTGTTACCAGCGTTGCAGTTGCTGATAGTGATGGTGGTGCTACCAGCGTTGCAGTTGCTGATAGTGATGGTGGTGTTACCAGCGTTGCAGTTGCTGATAGTGATGGTGGTGCTACCAGCGTTGCAGTTGCTGATAGTGATGGTGGTGTTACCAGCGTTGCAGTTGCTGATAGTGATGGTGGTGTTACCAGCGTTGCAGTTGCTGATAGTGATGGTGGTGTTACCAGCGTTGCAGTTGCTGATAGTGATGGTGGTGTTACGTTGCAGCGTTGCAGATGCTGATGGTGATGGTGGTGTTACCAGCGTTGCAGTTGCTGATGGTGATGGTGGTGTTACCAGCGTTGCAGTTGCTGATGGTGATGGTGGTGATACCAGCGTTGCAGTTGCTGATGGTGATGGTGGTGTTACCAGCGTTGCAGTTGCTGATAGTGATGGTGGTGTTACCAGCGTTGCAGTTGCTGATAGTGATGGTGGGGTTACCAGCGTTGCAGTTGCTGATGGTGATGGTGGGGCTACCAGCGTTGCAGTTGCTGATAGTGATGGTGGTGTTACCAGCGTTGCAGTTGCTGATAGTGATGGTGGTGTTACCAGCGTTGCAGTTGCTGATGGTGATGGTGGTGTTACCAGCGTTGCAGTTGCTGATGGTGATGGTGGTGTTACCAGCGTTGCAGTTGCTGATGGTGATGGTGGTGTTACCAGCGTTGCAGTTGCTGATGGTGATGGTGGTGTTACCAGCGTTGCAGTTGCTGATGGTGATGGTGGTGTTACCAGCGTTGCAGTTGCTGATAGTGATGGTGGTGTTACCAGCGTTGCAGTTGCTGATAGTGATGGTGGTGTTACCAGCGTTGCAGTTGCTGATGGTGATGGTGGGGCTACCAGCGTTGCAGTTGCTGATAGTGATGGTGGTGTTACCAGCGTTGCAGTTGCTGATAGTGATGGTGGTGTTACCAGCGTTGCAGTTGCTGATGGTGATGGTGGTGTTACCAGCGTTGCAGTTGCTGATAGTGATGGTGGTGTTACCAGCGTTGCAGTTGGTGATGGTGATGGTGGTGTTACCAGTGTTGCAGTTGCTGATGGTGATGGTGGTGTTACCAGCGTTGCAGTTGCTGATGGTGATGGTGGTGTTACCAGCGTTGCAGTTGCTGATGGTGATGGTGGTGTTACCAGCGTTGCAGTTGCTGATGGTGATGGTGGTGTTACCAGCGTTGCAGTTGCTGATGGTGATGGTGGTGCTACCAGCGTTGCAGTGGCTGATGGTGATGGTGGTGTTACCAGCGTTGCAGTTGCTGATGGTGATGCTGTTTCTGCGTTGAATGCTGTTGTTGCTGCTGCTTCATCGTGAGTGCTCATATTCAGCAACAGCTGCAACTGCTTCAGCAGAGGCTTCAGCATCTCTTTCATCAACTGCTTCATCACAGGAGGACTCCAGTTAGCAGCAGAAATAAAGTTTCTGATCAAGTGCTGTTATTTTGTCTACCTGTGGGAAAACCTTAATATCTATCAATCAATTTATACATCTCTCTCTCTCTCTCTCTCTCTATCTATCTATCAATCTATCTATCTATATATCTATCTATCTATCTATCTATCTATCTATCTATATATATATATATATATATATATATATATGTATATATATATATATATATATATATATATATATATATATATATATATATATATATATATATATATATACATATATATATGCAGGTAGTAGGTTGGTAGACAGCAACCACCCAGGGAAGTACTAACTTCCTGCCAGATGACTGTGAAACAGTCACGCTAGATAACACGCTAGATAACAGGGATATCTTGCTACTCCTACTTACACTTTGGTCACACTTCACAGACACGCACATGCATCTATTTATACATACATCTAGGTTTTTCTCCTTTTTCTAAATAGCTCTTGTTCTTCTTTATTTCTTCTATTGTCCATGAGGAAGTGGAAAAGAATCTTTCCTCCGTAAGCCATGCGTGTCGTATGAGGCGACTAAAATGCCGGGAGCAATGGGCTAGTAACCCCTTCTCCTGTAGACATTTACTAAAAAAGAGAAGAAGAAAAACTTTATAAAACTGGGATGCTTGAATGTGCGTGGATGTAGTGCGGATGACAAGAAACAGATGATCGCTGATGTTATGAATGAAAAGAAGTTGGATGTCCTGGCCCTAAGCGAAACAAAGCTGAAGGGGGTAGGGGAGTTTCGGTGGGGGGAAATAAATGGGATTAAATCTGGAGTATCTGAGAGAGTTAGAGCAAAGGAAGAGGTAGCAGTAATGTTGAATGATAAGTTTTGGCAGGAGAAAAGAGAATATGAATGTGTAAATGCAAGAATTATGTGGATTAAAGTAAAGGTTGGATGCGAGAAGTGGGTCATAATAAGCGTGTATGCACATGGAGAAGAGAGGAATGCAGAGGAGAGAGAGAGATTTTGGGAGATGTTAAGTGAATGTATAGGAGCCTTTGAACCAAGTGAGAGAGTAATTGTGGTAGGGGACCTGAATGCTAAAGTAGGAGAAACTTTTAGAGAGGGTGCGGTAGGTAAGTTTGGGGTGCCAGGTGTAAATGATAGTGGGAGCCCTTTAATTGAACTTTGTATAGAAAGGGGTTTAGTTATAGGTAATACATATTTTAAGAAAATGAGGATAAATAAGTATACAAGATATGATGTAGGGCGAAATGACAGTAGTTTGTTGGATTATGTATTGGTAGATAAAAGACTGTTGAGTAGACTTCAGGATGTACATGTTTATAGAGGGGCCACAGATATATCAGATCACTTTCTAGTTGTAGCTACACTGAGAGTAAAAGGTAGATGGGATACAAGGAGAATAGAAGCATCAGGGAAGAGAGAGGTGAAGGTTTATAAACTAAAAGAGGAGGCAGTTAGGGAAAGATATAAACAGCTATTGGAGGATAGATGGGCTAATGAGAGCATAGGCAATGGGGTCGAAGAGGTATGGGGTAGGTTTAAAAATGTAGTGTTAGAGTGTTCAGCAGAAGTTTGTGGTTACAGGAAAGTGGGTGCGGGAGGGAAGAGGAGCGATTGGTGGAATGATGATGTAAAGAGAGTAGTAAGGGAGAAAAAGTTAGCATATGAGAAGTTTTTACAAAGTAGAAGTGATGCAAGGAGGGAAGAGTATATGGAGAAAAAGAGAGAGGTTAAGAGAGTGGTGAAGCAATGTAAAAAGAGAGCAAATGAGAGAGTGGGTGAGATGTTATCAACAAATTTTGTTGAAAATAAGAAAAAGTTTTGGAGTGAGATTAACAAGTTAAGAAAGCCTAGAGAACAAATGGATTTGTCAGTTAAAAATAGGAGAGGAGAGTTATTAAATGGAGAGTTAGAGGTATTGGGAAGATGGAGGGAATATTTTGAGGAATTGTTAAATGTTGATGAAGATAGGGAAGCTGTGATTTCGTGTATAGGGCAAGGAGGAATAACATCTTGTTGGAGTGAGGAAGAGCCAGTTGTGAGTGTGGGGGAAGTTCGTGAGGCAGTAGGTAAAATGAAAGGGGGTAAGGCAGCCGGGATTGATGGGATAAAGATAGAAATGTTAAAAGCAGGTGGGGATATAGTTTTGGAGTGGTTGGTGCAATTATTTAATAAATGTATGGAAGAGGGTAAGGTACCTAGGGATTGGCAGAGAGCATGCATAGTTCCTTTGTATAAAGGCAAAGGGGATAAAAGAGAGTGCAAAAATTATAGGGGGATAAGTCTGTTGAGTGTACCTGGTAAAGTGTATGGTAGAGTTATAATTGAAAGAATTAAGAGTAAGACGGAGAATAGGATAGCAGATGAACAAGGAGGCTTTAGGAAAGGTAGGGGGTGTGTGGACCAGGTGTTTACAGTGAAACATATAAGTGAACAGTATTTAGATAAGGCTAAAGAGGTCTTTGTGGCATTTATGGATTTGGAAAAGGCGTATGACAGGGTGGATAGGGGGGCAATGTGGCAGATGTTGCAAGTGTATGGTGTAGGAGGTAGGTTACTGAAAGCAGTGAAGAGTTTTTACGAGGATAGTGAGGCTCAAGTTAGAGTATGTAGGAAAGAGGGAAATTTTTTCCCAGTAAAAGTAGGCCTTAGACAAGGATGTGTGATGTCACCGTGGTTGTTTAATATATTTATAGATGGGGTTGTAAGAGAAGTAAATGCGAGGGTCTTGACAAGAGGCGTGGAGTTAAAAGATAAAGAATCACACACAAAGTGGGAGTTGTCACAGGTGCTCTTTGCTGATGACACTGTGCTCTTGGGAGATTCTGAAGAGAAGTTGCAGAGATTGGTGGATGAATTTGGTAGGGTGTGCAAAAGAAGAAAATTAAAGGTGAATACAGGAAAGAGTAAGGTTATGAGGATAACAAAAAGATTAGGTGATGAAAGATTGGATATCAGATTGGAGGGAGAGAGTATGGAGGAGGTGAACGTATTCAGATATTTGGGAGTGGACGTGTCAGCGGATGGGTCTATGAAAGATGAGGTGAATCATAGAATTGATGAGGGAAAAAGAGTGAGTGGTGCACTTAGGAGTCTGTGGAGACAAAGAACTTTGTCCTTGGAGGCAAAGAGGGGAATGTATGAGAGTATAGTTTTACCAACGCTCTTATATGGGTGTGAAGCGTGGGTGATGAATGTTGCAGCGAGGAGAAGGCTGGAGGCAGTGGAGATGCCATGTCTGAGGGCAATGTGTGGTGTGAATATAATGCAGAGAATTCGTAGTTTGGAAGTTAGGAGGAGGTGCGGGATTACCAAAACTGTTGTCCAGAGGGCTGAGGAAGGGTTGTTGAGGTGGTTCGGACATGTAGAGAGAATGGAGCGAAACAGAATGACTTCAAGAGTGTATCAGTCTGTAGTGGAAGGAAGGCGGGGTAGGGGTCGGCCTAGGAAAGGTTGGAGGGAGGGGGTAAAGGAGGTTTTGTGTGCGAGGGGCTTGGACTTCCAGCAGGCATGCGTGAGCGTGTTTGATAGGAGTGAATGGAGACAAATGGTTTTTAATACTTGACGTGCTGTTGGAGTGTGAGCAAAGTAACATTTATGAAGGGATTCAGTGTGTTAATAAAAAAAATAATAAATATATGTATATATATATATATATATATATATATATATATATATATATATATATATATATATATATATATATATATATATAGATAGATAGATAGATAGATAGATAGATAGAGAGAGAGAGAGAGAGAGAGAGAGAGAGAGAGAGAGATTGAGAGAGAGAGAGAGAGAGAGAGAGAGAGAGAGAGAGAGAGAGAGAGAGAGAGAGAGAGAGAGAGAGAGAGAGAGAGAGAGAGAGAGAGAGAGAGACAGAGAGAGAGACAGAGAGAGAGACAGAGACAGAGAGAGAGAGAGGGAGAGAGAGGGAGAAAGAGAGAGAGAGAGAGAGAGAAAGAGAGAGAGAGAGAGAGAGAGAGAGAGAGAGAGAGAGAGAGAGAGAGAGAGAGAGAGAGAGATGTATAAATTGATTGATAGATATTAAGGTTTTCCCACAGGTAGACAAAATAACAGCACTGGATCAGAAACTTTATTTCTGCTGCTAACTGGAGTCCTCCTGTGATGAAGCAGTTGATGAAAGAGATGCTGAAGCCTCTGCTGAAGCATTTGCAGCTGTTGCTGAATACGAGCACTCACGATGAAGCAGCAGCAACAACAGCATTCGAAGCAGAAACAGCAGATTGGTGGAGCACCTGGCACGGAGAGCAAGAGTATAAACGCCAACCAGCACGGTTGTGCGGAAGCCAAATCCTGTGTCACAAACCTACTGGAGTTTTATGATAAATAACAGAAGAAAGACACGAAAGAGAGTGATGAGTTAACTGCATCTTCTTGAACTGCAAGAAGGCCTTCAACACAGTTCCTCACAGGAGATTGGTGCAGAAGCTAGAGGATCAGGCGCATATAACAGGAAGGGCACTGCAACGGATCAGGGAATATCTGACAGGGAGGCAACAACGAGTCATGGTACGTGATAAGGAATCACAGTGGGCACCTGTGACGAGTGGGGTCCCACAGGGGTCGTTCCTAGGACCAGTGCTATTTCTGGTATATGTGAATGACATGATGGAAGGGTTAGACTCAGAAGTGTCCATGTTCGCGGATGATGTGAAGTTAATGAGGAGAATTAAATCAGATGAGGATCAGGTAGTACTTCAAGGAGGCCTGGACAGGCTGGACACCTGCTCAAGCAACTGGCTTCTCGAATTTAACTCCGCCAAATGCAAAGTCATGAAGATCGGGGAAGAGCAAAGAAGAACGCAGATGGAGTATAGGCTTGGCGGCCAAATTCTGCAAACCTCACTCAAGGAGAAAGATCTTGGGGTGAGTATAATACCGAGTACGTCGCCAGAAGCACACATTAACCAGATAACTGTTGCGGCATACGGACGCCTGGCAAACCTGAAAAGAGCTTCCTGGCACCTCAGTGAGGAATCGTTCAAGACTTTATACACTGTTTACGTCAGGCCCATACTAGAGTACGCTGCACCGGTTTGGAACCCACACCTGGTCAAACAAGTCAAAAACTTAGAGAAAATGCAAAGATTTGCAGGAAGGCTGGTTCCAGAGCTACGGGGAATGTCCTACGAAGGAAAGTTAAGGGAAATCGGTCTGACGAAAGGAGGACAGGAGGGTGAGGGGAGACTTGATAACGACATACAAAATTCTGCATGAAACAGACGAGGTGGACAGAGACAAGGTGGACAGAGACTCACATGAGTTAAAGAGATGTTAGGAAGTATTTCTTCAGCCACAAAGTTGTTAGGAAGTGGAATAGTCTAGCAAGCGATGTAGCAGAGGCAGGAACCATACATAGTTTTAAGACGACGTATGATAAAGCTCATGGAGCAGGGAGACTGAGGATCTAGTAGCGGTCAGTGAAGAGGCGGGGGCAGCAGCTGAGTCTCGATCCCTGCAACCACAATTAGGTGAGTACACACAGACACACATACACAGATCTTAGATATATTTAGCTGGATTAGGCTAAATTAAATTGCGCTTGCTATAATAAGGTTAAATCAGTTTTCTAAGGTTCTTTTGGTACAAAATTATTTATTTTTACATAAACATAAATTATAAAAAAGATTTTTAAAAGTACAAGAGAAAGTTTTAGAAAGACATTTTAAATGTATTCTTGCTAATTGGCCAATTTTCCTATTCGGCTGGTCCGATTCCTGACGAAATTAAACCTTTCTTTTTTGGTGCAGGACTTTGTGCACTTAAAAAGAAGGATGGAGGAATTAGGCCAATTGCAGTAGGCAACACGTTACACCGCCTCGTGTCCAGAGCTGTTGTCCGAAGCAGCGGTTCATGCAACAAGGGCGCATATCAATAACCTGCCTGAGGACAATGCAGTGGTATTAGCAGCTGTACAGGAACATTTCCCTTTTGTTTCAGCTGGATATAGCAAGGAATGAATGCTTCTGTTTGGAGAGCATGAAATCACATCATCTGAGGTTGTCCAACAAGGGGATCTTCTTGTACCATTTCTCTTCTGTATAGCAGTTAGGGAAATCACAGTCAGACTGACCAGTGAGCTAAACATCTGGTTCCTAGATGATGGCACACCAGCAGGTACAAAGGAGTCCCTCCTACATGATCTTACACAAGTAATGACTCGAGGACAGGAAATGGGTCTCATCCTGAATCCATCCAAATGTGAAATCATCTCAGTCAATCAACAAGTGATAAATGCAGTGAGATCAAAACTACCAGGAGCAGCAGTCATTGCCCCCACAAACAGTGTCTTGCTAGGAGCACCTCTGGGAAGCAATGCCATTAACACAATTCTCAGGAAGAAATTGGAAGAGTTAAGGGGAATGGAACAACGAATAGGCAATCTGGACACCCACGATGCCTTGTACCTTCTCACAAAGTGCTAGAGTCTGCCCAGGTTGACATATTTCCTAAGATGTGCACCTTCATATGATAACCCTATACTGCACGAATATGACAGTATCCTGAGGCAGATTTTTACGAAAGTACTTAACCTTACTCTAGAAAACGGGCAGTGGAACCAAGCTACACTTCCAGTCAGACTAGGAGGCATTGGTGTCCGCAAGTCATCACAGATTGTACTACCTGCTTTTCTGTCCTCATGTATTGTATCCAGAGGGTTTGTAGCAGCGATTTTCCCTGAACATCTTAGGGACAAGATTTGAGTCCAGAACCAAAAGTTCATTGACGGAGCCATGGTTTGGGATAATCTAACAACTACAAACAATCGCACTGGGATGGTCCAATAGTGGAGAATATAGCCTCAACAATGCTTCAGCGTATGTCAGGGAAGGATAGAGCCCGCCTCCTGGCAGTGAGAGCCCCTCATGCTGGGGACTTTCTGTTGGCTGTTCCCAACTCCAGCCTTGGCACACGCCTCGACCCACAGACCATCCGCAGTGGTGCTGCCCTTTGAGTTGCCGCCCCTATTCTCGCCGAACACAGGTGTATTTGTGGCAGTGAAACAGCAGACCAATTCGGGTACCATGGTCTTATGTGCCAAATCATCACCCCCAATTAGGGAGACATCTTGTATAACATTCTACTGTTAAAATTATGCTACATTTACTATGGCTGGACACCACCTTGTAAGAAGTTAATGTGTCAAGTAATTCTTTATAAATTGGCCAGAAAATTATTGCCTTCATTGTCGTTTAAATATCCGATGAGCAATCGCAAAAAAAAAAAAAAAAAAAGCAATTGCAACTTGTATATTTACTACCAATTAAGTGTCATGTACTTATATAAATGTTATATCTATGTGATTCTGATGGATTAGTATTGTATCCCTTCAAGAATATTTTATTATTCCACATAAACTTTTTAAATTACACCAAAATGGCTGTGTCACTTACCTTTTATATCCTACCTCTCTCCCCCCTCCCACCCTTTTCCAAGATTTCTGTCCTTACCCATCCTTCTTCCTTACCCATCTTACCAAAGTTTTGGTCATAAGAAGAAGAAGAACAAGTCTTATGTGCTGTAAATCCGAGAGAAAGATTGCAAGACATTAGGCGATTAATAACATTATCAAAAGGAGCCTCACAACAGCCGGATGCCCAGCAGTAAGGGAGCCGCTCAAACTATGAAGATCTGATGGCAGCCAAAAGTTTGCAGATGGTATCACACTTCAAGCCTGGAGAGACGGCAAGCAGGTGGTGTGGGACTATACATGTGCATCTACCTTGGCTGACACCTATCTCCAATACACCAGGGAGGAAGGAGGGGCAGCTACCAGCTTCAGGGAGTCCCAAAAGTCTAGAAAATATGGAGAACTTGCCCATCGTTATATGTTTATTCGCATAGGCTCGGAGACCCTTGGCTCATGGGGAAAGAATGTATCTAAATTCCTTAGGGAGATAGACAAAAGACTCATCAGGGTAACTAGGGATCCCAGGGCACCAAGTTTTCTATTCCAGCGACTCAGCGCTGATGTTCAAAGGGGTAATGCCTGCTGTATTTTGGGTACGTGCCCCAGCTCTGAGGAGCTGGATGAGATTTTCACATTATAATCAGTCATAAACACGTAACAATATGTACTAGACATGTATCACTCACACCTCATGTACTGTATATGCCATCTTTATGCCAACAATGTATCTCATAAATCTTATGTACCATATCATGTAATAAAGTATACCTATTGGTATATATACATACAAGCATGCATATATATATATATATATATACATATATATATATATATATATATATATATATATATATATATATATATACATATATATATATATATATATATATATATATATATATATATATATATATATATATATATATATATATAAAGTTCTTAACTTCCAGGTTCTTGAAGTGTGAAGAAAAATTTTAGGTGTGGTTAATCAAGTCAGACCTTCACACTAACGCAGTTTTCCTCGACTCTGAGTTCGTTATCTAAAAGTGGTTAACGAAGACTTTTTTTCAGTTCTTTGAGCGTAAATACTAGGCCACCAGCAACCACCACAACCTCCCCCACCTTGTATGCCACCACCAACCACCACAACCTCCCCCTCCTTGTATGCCACCAGCAACCACCACAACCTCCCCCACCTTGTATGCCACCACCAACCACCACAACCTCCCCCACCTTGTATGCCACCACCAACCACCACAACCTCCCCCACCTTGTATGCCACCACCAACCACCACAACCTCCCCCACCTTGTATGCCACCACCAACCACCACAACCTCCCCACCCTTATATGCCACCAGAAACCACCACAACCTCCCCTACCTGTATGCCATCAAAAACCACCACAACCTCCCTCCACCGTGAATGCCACCAGCAAACACCACATCCGCCTCTACCTTGTATGCCACCAGCAGCAACAACAACCTCCCCCACCTTGTATGCCGCCAGAAACAATCACAACTTCTCCCACCTAGTATGCCCCAGCAACGACCACAAACTCCCCCACCTAGTATGCCCCAGCAACGACCACAAACTCCCCCACTTTGTATGCCTCCAGCAGCCACGATCACCACAGCCCCACCCACCTTGTATGCCACCACGACCTCCACAACCTACCCTACCTTGTATACCGCCACGGCCACCTCAACCTCCCCCACCTTGTATGCCACCAACAACGACCACAACCTCCCGCACCTTGTATGCCACCAGCAACCACCACAACCTCCCCCACTTTGTATGCCACCAGCAACCACAACAACCTCCCCTACCTTGTTTGCCACCACCAACCACCACAACCTCCCCCACTTTGTATGCAACCAGCAACCACCGCAACCTCCCCCACCTTGTATGCCACCAGCAACCACCACAACCTGCCGCTCCTTGTATGCCACCACCAACCACCACAACCTCCCTCTCCTTGTATGCCACCAGCAACCACCACAACCTCCCCACCTTGTATGCCACCAGCAACCACAACAACCTCTCCCACCTTGTATGCCACCAGCAACCACCACAACTTCCCCCTCTTTGTATGAAACCAGCAACCTCCACTACCTCCCCCTTTTTGTATGCCCCCAGCAACCACCACAACTTCCTCCACCTTGTATGCCACCAGCAACCACCACAACCTCCTCCACCTTGTATGCCAGCAGCAACCACCACAACCTACCCCTCCTTGTATGCCACCAGCATCCAGCACAACTCCCCCACCTTGTACGATACCAGCAACCACCAAAACCTCCCCATCTTGTATGCTACTAGCGATCAGCACAACCTCCCCCACCTTGTATGCCCCTAACAACCACCACAACCTCCCCCACCTTGTATGCCACCAGCAACCACCACAACCTCCCCCACCTTGTATGCCACCAGCAACCACCACAACCTCCCCCACCTTGTATGCCACCAGCAACCACCACAACCTCCCCCACCTTGTATGCCACCAGCAACCACCACAACCTCCCCAACCTTGTATGCCAGCAGCAACCAGCACAACCTCCCCACCTTGTATGCCACCAGCAACCACCACAACCTCCCCTATCTTGTATGCCACCAGCAACCAGCACAACTCTCCCACCTTGTATGCCACCAGTAACCACCACAACCTCCCCACCTTGTATGCCACCAGCAAACACCACAACCTCTTCCACCTTGCATGCCACCAGCAACCACCACAACCTCTCCCACCTTGTGCCACAACCACCACAACCTCCCCCTCCTTGTATGCCACCAGCAACCACCACATACCACCACAACCTCCCTCTCCTTGTATGCCACCAGCAACCACCACAACCTCTCCACCTTGTATGCCACCAGCAACCACCACAACCTCCCCTTCTTAGTATGTCACAATCAACAACCACAACCTCCCCTACCTTGCATGCCACCAGCAACCACCACTACCTCCCCCACTTTGTATGCCAACAGCAACAACCACAAATTCCCCCACCTTGTATGCCACCAGCAACCAATACAACCTCCCCCACCTTGTATGCCACCAGCAACCACCACAACCTCCCCCACCTTGTATGCCACCAGCAACCACCACAACCTCCCCCTCCTTGTATGCCACCTGCAACCACCACAACTCCTCCAGGTTGTATGCCACCAGCAACCACAACAACCTCACCTACCGTGTGTGCCACCAGCAACCACTACAACCTTACCCACCTTGTATGCCACCAGCAACCACAACAACCTCCCCACCTTGTATGCCACCAGCAACCACCACAACCTCCCCCACCTTGTATGCCACCAGCAACCACCACAACCTCCTCCACCTTGTATGCCACCACCAACCACCACAACCTCCCCCTCCTTGTATGCCACCAGCAACCACCACAACCTCCCTCACCTTGTATGCCACCAGCAACCACCACAACCTCCCCATCGTTGTATGTCACCAGCAACCACCACTACCTCCCGTACCTTGTATGTCACCAGCAACCACCACAACCTCTCCCACCTTGAATGCCACCACCAACCACCACCACCAGCAACCACCACAACCTCCCCCTCCTTGTATGCCACCATGCACCACCACCACAACCTCTCCCTCCTTGTATGCCACCTCCTTTGTATGCCACCAGCAACCACCACAACCTCTCCCACCTTTTATGCAACCAGCAACCGCCACAACATCCCCTACCTTGTTTGCCACTAACAACCACCATAACCCTCCCCACCTTGTATGCCGCCAAGACCACCACAACCTCCCCACCTTGTATGCCACCATCAACCACAACATCTCCAATTTTGTATGCCACAAGCAACCACCACAACCTCTCCCACCTTGTATGCAACCAGCAACCACCACAACCTCTCCCACCTTGTATGCCACCAGCAACCACCACAACCTCCCCCTCCTTGTATGCCACCAGCAACCACCACAACCTCCCCCACCTTGTATGCCACCAGCAACCACCACAACCTCCCCCACCTTGTATGCCACCAGCAACCACCACAACCTCCCCCACCTTGTATGCCACCAGCAACCACCACAACCTCTCCCACCTTGTATGCCACCAGCAACCACCACAACCTCTCCCACCTTGTATGCCACCAGCAACCACCACAACCTCTCCCACCTTGTATGCCACCAGCAACCACCACAACCTCCCCCACCTTGTATGCCACCAGCAACCACCACAACCTCCCCCACCTTGTATGCCACCAGCAACCACCACAACCTCCCTCACCTTGTATGCCACCAGCAACCACCACAACCTCCCCCACCTTGTATGCCACCAGCCACCAACCACCACAACCTCCCCCCTCTCCCCTCCTTGTATGCCACCAGCAACCACCACAACCACTCCCACATTGTATGCCACTAGCAACCACCACAACCTCCCCCACCTTGTATGCCACCAGCAACCACCACAACCTCCCCCACCTTGTATGCCACCAGCAACCACCACAACCTCCCCCACCTTGTATGCCACCAGCAACCACCACAACCTCTCCCACCTTGTATGCCACCAGCAACCACCACAACCTCCCCCACCTTGTATGCCACCAGCAACCACCACAACCTCTCCCACCTTGTATGCCACCAGCAACCACCACAACCTCCCCCACCTTGTATGCCACCAGCAACCACCACAACCTTCCCCACCTTGTATGCCACCAGCATCTACCACAACCTCTCCCACCTTATATGCCACCAACCTCCTTGTATACAACCTCCTTGTATGACACCAGCAACCAGCGCAACCTCTCGCACCTTGTATGCCACCAGCAACCACCACAACCTCCCCCACCTTGTATGCCACCAGCAACCACCACAACCTCTCCCACCTTGTATGCCACCAGCAACCACCACAACCACTCCCACCTTGTATGCCACCAGCAACCACAACAACCACTCCCACCTTGTATGCCACTAGCAACCACCACAACCTCCCCAACCTTGTATGCCACCAGCAACCACCACAACCTCCCCCTCCTTGTATGCCATTGCAACCAGCACATCTTCCCCAGCTTGTATGCCACCAGCAACCACCACAACCTCCCCCACCTTGTATGCCACCAGCAACCACCACAACCTCTCCCACCTTGTATGCCACCAGCAACCACCACAACCTCTCCCACCTTGTATGCCACCAGCAACCACCACAACCTCCCCCACCTTGTATGCCACCAGCAACCACCACAACCTCCCCGACCTTGTATGCCACCAGCAACCACCACAACCTCCACCACCTTGTATGCCACCAGCAACCACCACAACCTCCCATATCTTGTATGCCACTAGCAACCACCACAACCTCTCCCACCTTGTATGCCACCAGCAACCACCACAACCTCTCCCACCTTGTATGCCACCAGCAAGCACCACAACCTCTCCCACCTTGTATGCCACCAGCAACCACCGCAACCACTCCCACCGTGAATGGCACCAGCAACCAATACAACCACTCCCAACTTGAATGCCACCAGCAACCACCACAACCTCCCCTACCTTGTATGCCACTAACAACCACCACAACCATCCCCACCTTGTATGCCCTCTCCCACCTTGTATACCCCCAGCACAACAACCTCCCCCAACCACCACCACCACAACCTCCCCTGCCTTGTATGCCACCACCAACCACCACAACCTACCCCTCCTTTTATGCCACCAGCAAACACCACAACCTCCCACAACCTTGTATGCAACCAGCAGTCATCACAACCTACCCTACCGTGTATGCCACCAGTAACCACCTCAACCTCCCCCACCTTTTATACACCCAACAACCACCACAACCTCCCCCATCTTGTATGCCACCAGCAACCACCACAACCTCTCCCACATTGTATGCCACCGGCAACCACCACAACCTCCCCCACCTTGTATAAACCCGGCAACCACCACAACCTCCCCACCTTGTATGCCACCAGCAACCACCACAACCTCTCCCACCTTGTATGCCACCAGCAACCACCACAACCTCTCCCACCGTGTATGCCACTAGCAACCACCACAACCTCTTCCACCATGTATGCACCAGCAAACACCACAACCTCTCCCACCATATATTCCACCAGCAACCGCAACAACGTCACCCACTTTGTATGCCACCAGCAACCACCACAGCCTCCCCCACCTTGTATGCCACCAGCAACCACCACAACCTCCCCTACCTTGCATGCCACTAACAACCACCATAACCTCCCACCGTGTATGCCATCACACCTTGTATGCCACCAGAAACCACCACAACCTACCCTACCTTGTATGCCACCAGTAATCACCACAATCTCCCACACCTTGTATGCCCCAAGGAGCCACCACAAAATCCCCCACCTTGTATGCCACCAGCAACCAGTACATCTCCCCCACCTTGCATGCCAACAGCAACCACCACAACCTCTAACACCTTGTATGCCAGCAGCAACCACCACAACCACTCCCACCGTGTATGCCACCAGCAACCACCACAACCTCTCCCACCTTGTATGCCACCAGCAACCACCACAACCTCTCACACCTTGTGTGAAAAAAACAACCACCACAACCTCCCCACCTTGTATGCCACCAGCAACCACCACAACCTCTCCCACCTTGTATGCCACCAGCAACCACCACAACCTCTCCCACCTTGTATGCCACCAGCAACCACCACAACCTCTCCCACCTTGTATGCCACCAGCAACCACCACAACCTCTCCCACCTTGTATGCCACCAGCAACCACCACAACCTCTCCCTCCTTGTATGCCACCAGCAACCACCACAACCTCCCCTACCTTGTATGCCACCAGCATCCACCACAACCTCCCCCACCTTGTATGCCACCAGCAACCAGCACAACCTCCCCACCTTGTATGCCACTAGCAACCACCACAACCTCCCCCACCTTGTATGCCACCAGCAACCACCACAACCTCCCCCACTTTGTATGCCACCAGCAGCCACCACCACGTTCACCTCCCCACCTTGTATGCCACCAGCAACCACCACAACCTCCCCCCACCACAACCTACCCTACCTTGTATGCCACCAGTAACCACCACAACCTCCCACACCTTGTATACCCCCAGCAACCAAAACAACCTCTCCCACCTTGAGTGCCACCAGCAACTACCACAACCATTCAAACCGTGTATGCCACTAACAACCACCACAACCTTCCCCACCTTGTATGCCGCCACGTTCACCACACCCTACCCTACCTTGTATGCCACCAGCAACCACCACAACCTCTCCCACCTTGTATGCCACCAGCAACCACCACAACCTCTCCCACCTTGTATGCCACCAGCAACCACCACAACCTCTCCCACCTTGTATGCCACCAGCAACCACCACAACCTCTCCCACCTTGTATGCCACCAGCAACCACCACAACCTGTATTGTATGCCACCAGCAACCACCACAACCTCTCCCACCTTGTATGCCACCAGCAACCACCACAACCTCTCCCACCTTGTATGCCACCAGCAACCACCACAACCTCTCCCACCTTGTATGCCACCAGCAACCACCACAACCTACCCCACAACCAGCAACTACCACAACCTACCTTGTATGCCACTAACAACCCCCAAAACCTTCCCCACCTTGCATGCCACAGCAACCACCACATCCTTCCCACCTTGTATGCCACCAGCAAACAGCAGAACCTCCCCCACCATGTATGCCCCCAGCAACAACCACAACCTCTCCCACCTTGCATGCCACCAGCAACCAGTACATCTCCCCCACCTTGCATGCCAACAGCAACCAACACAACCTCCCCCTCCTTGTATGCCACCAGCAACCACCACAACCTCCCCCTCCTTGTATGCCACCAGCAACCACCACACACTTCCCCACCTTGTATGCCACCAGCAACCACCACAAACTCTCCCACCTTGTGTGCCACCAGCAACCGCCACAACCTCCTGCACCTTGTATGCCACCAGCAACAACCACAACCTCTCCCACCTTGTATGCCACCAGCAACCACCACAACCTCCCCACCTTGCATGCCACCAGCAACCACCACAACCTCTCCAACTTTGTATGCGACCAGCAACCACAACAACCTCTCCCTCAATGTATGCCACCAACAAAAAACACATCCTCTCCTACCTTGTATGCCACTAGCACCCACCACAACCTCTCCCAACTTGTATGCCACCAGCAACCACAACAACTTCTCTTACCTTGTATGACACTAGAAGCCACCACGACCTCTGCCACCTTGTATGCCACTAGCAACCACCACAACCTCTCCATCCTTGTATGCCAACATCAACCACCACAGCCTCCCTCACCTTGTATGCCAGCAGCAACCACCACAACCTCCCCCAAATTATATGCCACCAGCAACCACCTCAACTTCCCCCACATTGAGTGCCACCAGGCAACTACCACAACATCTCCCATCTTGTATGCCACCAGCAACCACCACAACCTCTCCCACCGTGTTTGCCACTAGCAACCACCACAACCTCCCCCACATTGTATGCCACCAGCAACCACCACAACCTATCCCACCTAGTATGCCACCAGCAACCTCCAAAACCTCTCCCACCTTGTATGCCAACGGCAACCACCAGAACTCTCCCGCCTTCTATGCCACCAGCAACCACCACAACCACTGTTGCAACCCCTGAATGGGTTACAATGATTGTTATGTATGTATAATATATTATTATTTGACTGTTATATTGTTATTTGACTTATGTTGTTAGGATGTACATAATATGTGCTCAGTTCAAGTCTTGATTGTCAAACTACTGTAATTATCGCTTGTCGCTCGTTGTATTGCCGGCTTCTCGCTGGGTGGCTGCTGCCCACGGAGCTATCACGTGATCGAAGGGGGGTGTCCTCACCTCTCGTGAAGTATTCAGTCTGCTCTAGACTCGCTTGTTGGTTGGACAGATTGTCTGTCTCATTATTCTTGTTAGTTCTGTAGAACTCTGTTCACAGAACCTTGTATAGACTTAGTGATTTTTGACGTTGTACTGAAGTTGTGTGTCTCATAGACACTCTGAGTATCTTAGGTCCTTAGCTATAGCTTATGGCCTAATTTGTACTGGTTTCTGTGTATTATCACAGTCAGGGTTTTTCCTATGCTGAACTTAGATTCAGTAGTTTGGGAGTTTTGTAACTTTTGTGGAGGATCTGCTGATGGTCCCTGCTTAGTGTCGTTATATTATCTCTATTACAACCTAGGATTTCAAAGGCCTGTTATCCCAGGAGTAATGGGAGCAAAAGAAACACAGCAGAAAAAGTTTAGACTTATATTATCCTTCACCAATTTAGAACAGCAATATGTACACTATGTACAGTAATAAGTATAGTGCACGTCACGGTAAGCAAGGCAGAAATAGAAGCCACAAGATAGCAGACCGTGCTCAACCAGCTCTAGAATGGGAATGACAAGGGCAGACAGGAGAGCGGTATCCACATAACCTCTGCGATTGCCAATCCCACCTTCTTATTGGCTAGAACCTGGTCACTAGTTGAACGATGGGGCCCCATCACCAACTCTTAGCAACCTGGTTCGCTGGTTGGGGGAGATAGCCTGTAAATGAGGGTGTGTCCATGCGCCGAATAAAGGTTACGTACTCTTTGCAGGCCACCCCCCCACCCCCGAGAAGGCTCAGGATTAGGCTGCCACCTCCCAGTGGTAACCGTGCCGCCATGGCACAAAATAATGGGACCGCCTATCCTCTCCACCATCCAACTCTTAGATAGAGCTCAGCTTTCCTAGTGACCAAAAGCCAAACCCTAAACTTAGAGTGAGACAGCAGTCAGACAGGCTAGCATAGGTCCAAGATACAGGCGGACGGTAGCCCGCATCCCCTCACTAAAAAAAAAACCCCACATCAGGGGATAAAAAAAAGAGCTTGAAAGGGGGTTACCACAAATACATCCTAACCTAAATAAAATATTAAACTAGACTCTTGACAAAGAGTCTGCCAACACATTTTCTTTGCCGGCAATATATTTAATTTTTATGTTGTAGGGCTGCAGCCTGAGCGTCCAACGCATAAGCCTTGTGTTGTGATTCTTCATGGCTTGGAGATAGACTAACGGGTTGTGATCACTGTAGACTGTGACCACCTGCGATGTCTGGCCCACATAAACATCGAAATGCTCCAAAGCCAGTACCAGCGCGAGGGCTTCTTTTTCAATGGTAGAGTAAGCCCTCTGATGTGGCTGGAACTTGGCTGAAAAGTATGCGATTGGCTGCAGCTCCTTGTTCCCGATTTGTAATAGTACCGCCCCAACCCCAGACTCACAAGCATCAACCTGTAATGAAAAAGGTTTGGAGAAGTCTGGAGACAGGAGAATGGGTGCAGAGCACAATAATCTTTTTGCTTTATTAAAAGCAGTGTTACAATGTGACGTCCAATTAAAGGGAACTTTATGACTGGTAAGAGAGGTAAGAGGGGCTACAATATCTGAGAAATTCTTACAGAATCTTCTGTAAAATCCGATCATGCCTAGGAAACGTTGAAGAGATTTCCTATCATGAGGAACTGGATATTCTTTAATCGAAAGAACTTTAGCAAGTTTAGGTGCAACATTACCACTACCTACTTCATGGCCTAGAAAAGTGACAGTGGCCTGGCCAAAGGAAGATTTAGATAAATTAACTGTTAATTGGGAATTCTTAAAGGTCTCAAACAGAGCTTTAAGTCTAAGTAGGTGTTGATCCCAAGTATCAGACACCACAACAATATCATCTAGGTATGCTGCCGTGCCTTCAAGTCCTTTAATAGCCTGATGGATGAGTTTCTGGAATGAAGAGGGGGAATTTTTCATTCCGAAGGGGGTAACTGTATACTGATAATGACCTCCTGGAATTACGAAGGCAGAGATTTCCTTCGCCTTATCTGTCAAAGGTACCTGATAGTAACCTTTAAGGAGATCTAATTTGGACACAAAAGTAGCCTTACCCACAAAGTCAATTACGTCATCCAGACGAGGAAGAGGGTAAGCATCTGTAATTGTGACCTCGTTCACTTTACGGTAGTCTGTGCACATACGAAACCCTCCATCAGCCTTCTTTACTAGGATGCACGGTGAAGCCCATGGACTAGATGACTCCTCCACTAAACCATGTTCTAACAAGAAGTCTACTTCCTGCTGAAGTAGCCTTCGCTTTTCAGGATTAGCTCTGTAGGGGGAGAGTTTAATTGGTTTAGATTTTCCCACATCTACATCATGGTAACCTAACGTACATTTTTTCGGCACATCCGAAAAAATATTAGGATATGACTGTAGAAGCTCAGTTAAATTGGTTGCTTGTATTTCAGATAATCCATCCATTAACGGGCTAGGATCCTTGAGGAGGACAGAATTTGAAAGTTTAGTATTAATTTCAGAGATAGAGTGCAAAGAGTCAGAGTCGTCCTCAGAGGTAGAGGACAGAGTCATTACTGGGACTTTATCTGGTGTATGAAAGGCCTTGATTTGATTTATGTGGTAAGTTTTTGTTTTTGAGGTCTTATCAATGGGAGCTACCACATAATTTAAATCAGATAATCTACTTACTATCTGCATAGGTCCCGTAAATCTAGCTTTCAAGGTGTGGCCAGGTATAGGTTCCTGCACCAACACCTTGTCTCCTGGATGGAAGGAGCGGAATTGTGCACTTCTGTCATACCTCTGTTTCATCTTACTTTGAGCTGTCTTTAGGTTAGCCTTGGCTAACTCACGTGCCACCTGCAACCTTGAAGACGGGTTGTAGAGTGCTGAGCTTACGTCTTCTCCCATCCATCCTTCTTTGAGCACCCGAAGAGGACCTCGTACATTGTGCCCAAAGATCAGCTCAAACGGACTATACCCTGTAGACTCTTGCACCGTCTCTCGTACTGAGAACAGCAACAACGGTAGAGATTCATCCCAATCTGTCGGAAAGTGCATGCAAAAACTTCTCATCATTGTTTTTAATGTTTGGTGGAATCTTTCCAAGGCGCCTTGGGACTGAGGGTGATAGGCAGTGGATAAGTTGTGAATTATCCCTAACCTAGTTAATACTTCCCTAAATGCTTTGGCAGTGAAGTTAGTACCTTGATCACTTTGTATAGTTTTAGGAATGCCAAAACAAGAAATGAATTTTGTTAAAGCTTTGAGAATAGCTTTAGTATTGATACTACGCATAGGGATTGCTTCAGGATATCTGGTTACTTTATCCATAATTGTAAATAAATACTGGTTTCCAGACTTTGACTTAGGTAGTGGACCTACACAATCTATAATTAAATCTGCAAAAGGTTCTCCATCAGCAGGTATGGGTTGGAGAGGTGCAGGTTTAATGGAATGTCCAGGTTTTCCAACTTGCTGACATTCTCGGCAACACCTAATATGATTCTTCACATCTTTCTTTAATTTTGGCCAATAAAATTCCTTTGTGATTCTATACAAGGTTTTTGTAATTCCTAAGTGACCTCCTTATGACGTATTATGAGCTATATTTAATATCTGAGGTCTATACTTGGTTGGAACCACTAACCTGTCGTATAATTGCCGGCCCTCTATCTCCTTACCAGTCTCAGTGCAGACCAAATAATCATTTTTAACTTTATACTTGACTGGATGACCCAAAGACGATTTACCCATGGCTGCCTCAAAAGCGAATTTTAAAGAAGGGTCCTTTCGTTGTTCCTCCCGGAAGGACAGTCCCTCGGGCATGGAAACAGAGACATCTGGCAATCCTGCAACCTGGGAAGGAAGGCTTGATCGGGGTCTGTTCACTTTATCTACGAGGCTCTGGCCAGTTTTCCTCGTAAAACAATGTGGCTATTCCGAGATCGGAGTCGTCCAAGGATAGGTCAACATTCTCTCCAGACAACCCTTGGGTGTTGCCCGAGTTATGGCCAACACCGGAGAAGAATTAATCATTATAGGTTCAGGACACGAACTAACAGTAGTAATGTTATTACCCAGTAATAACACTGCATCTTTCATGGGGAATCCTTTTGAGACACCTACAGTCAAGTACCCAGTGTAATATTTGCACTGTACATAAATTTTATGCAAAGGAACAGAATATATAGCTCCTCCAAATGCTTCCAATAAAACTGAGGAATTCAAAGAAGTATTCTCTGAAAGGGATAATATTCCTTCTCTGACAAGTGAGCAATATGCTCCAGTATCTCTAAAGGTATTTACTTTAGTTGGTTCTGAGTTCTCCTGAAGGGAAATAAGACTTTCGCAATAATAAGGGGCCATACCTTTTTCTACTTCTCTAGGGGACATGTTACTAGGGATATTAGAGATTTTCCCGATGGGTTGAGGTTTTTGGGGGCAGTTGGAACTGATGTGACCTACTTTATTACACCTGAAGCAGACGACAGGCTTGCCCTTTACTCCCTGATGACGTTGCAAGTGGTGTCGTTCTGGCTGGTGCCTCTCTGGATATTGTTGTCGAGATGCTCCATAAGTAGTTTGCCTCTCCGCAGGGGGACCATATGTTGAGAAGAGTGGCTCACCAGGTGACTTGGATGACGTAGACGCTCTCCCTCCGGCTGGCACTTCATTCTCCAATGTTGTCGATCTCTGCTCACGCCAGACTGTTGAAAAGAGAGACGGGACCGCTCGGACAAGGAGCGGTTCGTTTCGAAGGTATCAGCCAACCTGGCTGCCTCCAATGCAGTGGTTAAGTCACGATCCTGCAGAAAGACACGAACCTCTGGTCCCACAGACTCCAGCAGGTTATCAATCAGAATAAGCTGCACCAGCTCCTCAAAGTTAGAGACACCACTCGCTTTATACCAGCTGGTAAAAGCTTTGGTTTGCTGTCTCACAAAGTCCACCAGGGATTGACCAAGCTGCCGCCTGTTCAATTTGAAGGTCTTACGATATTTAGCTGGGATACATGTATATGCTCCCAACACTGTGGTCTTCACAATTTGATAATCAGAGAATTCAGCGTCAGTTAATACCGACGTAAATTCCTGTGCCTTACCCAATAATGCTGTATGAACCAACGCTGCCCAGTGCTGTTCCGGCCACCTCAAGGCTCGAGCCTGATTTTCGAAGCTTTCGAAAAATTGCTCTGGTTCGGCCTCATTGAAGCGGGGAACAAGCTGTACTGCTTTTTGTAAACTGAAATCGTTTACAGAATGCGAAAACTGCCTCCTTTCTCTTTCCCTATCAAATTCTTCCCTTGCGAATGCTCTCTGTTCCCTAGTTTGCTCCAGCATGATTTTTGCCAGCTCAAGTGCCAAGGACGCTGATTCACCTCGAGACAACCCAGGTGCACTATACTGACCATCTTGCTCCGTAGGTGTATCATCTTCCTCATGCGAGAACATGAGAGTTTTTTCCCTAGCTCCCGTAGAGGGAGGAGTTTGATGTGCCATCTCTTCTTCAATAAGTTTGTCAGCAATAAGTGAACGCAGTTGCGCAGCTTTAAGAGTGCGTTTATAGGGAATGCCAATGGAACGAGCAATTTGCCAACAACGCTGTAGGGACAATTTAGGTAGGTTATGGAAAGTATATGCCGACACCAGGCGTCTGACTCGTCTAGGTGGCATAAGTTATTCGCTATGCACAGTACGAATGCCCCAACGTAACACGTTAATTTGCAGAACACGCTTAGCTATGCACAGTACGATTCCAGAATACGCATACAAGCAAAGCCGACTGCACACAAGATTGACCGTAGCGAAGCGAGCACACTGAACAAGCTAGTAGCGAGCTGTTGAACGATCACACAATAGCAAGGCTGATCATAAGCAACTGACACGCAAAATTTGTAAAGCGAAGCGAGACAGCAAGCTACACAATGTTCCTGCTACAAGCTTCACCCTAAGCTCAACCGTTTCTCTAAGTCCAGCTCCAGCTCTCGGACAGGCTACCCATATTACATCCTAGGATTTCAAAGGCCTGTTATCCCAGGTGTAATGGGAGCAAAAGAAACACAGCAGAAAAAGTTTAGACTTATATTATCCTTCACCAATTTAGAACAGCAATATGTACACTATGTACAGTAATAAGTATAGTGCACGTCACGGTAAGCAAGGCAGAAATAGAAGCCACAAGATAGCAGACCGTGCTCAACCAGCTCTAGAATGGGAATGACAAGGGCAGACAGGAGAGCGGTATCCACATAACCTCTGCGATTGCCAATCCCACCTTCTTATTGGCTAGAACCTGGTCACTAGTTGAACGATGGGGCCCCATCACCAACTCTTAGCAACCTGGTTCGCTGGTTGGGGGAGATAGCCTGTAAATGAGGGTGTGTCCATGCGCCGAATAAAGGTTACGTACTCTTTGCATGCCACAATCTCCTTGATCCTCATTGTGTCGCAGTCGCTTGTTATATGCCTATTGGGCTTAGCATTCTTTTCATTGTTCAAGCAGACTGTTCTGGTTGCCAGTCGGTCAAGAAGGTAGTTTGAGGACTTTGTCAGTCACTTGTGTAAGTCTAGTCGAGTTGTGAGACATAGCGAACTACTTAGAGCACTTACACACATACACACTTACTTGTACATATTTGTAATATCTTATTAAATGTTAATGTACCAGACGGTACTTAAGAATTATAAATGTGATATGTGCTTTCAGCACAATAATACTGAACTCGAGAGATTGATATTATTTTGATTATTGTGATTAATTTAATTTAATTTAATTTGATAATATACCTCTAGACTTAATAAATTTATTAAATTTTAATTTCTCTAGTTAGTAGCCTACCAGTTGTAATCCTGAAGCACTATTGAATAATTCTGTATTCTAATGGATAATTGAACAAGGATACTGACTACTTGTTACGAAAACCCAGTAACAGGCTGGATGCTAGAAGGGCAGTCCTTTCTAGTATTCACTGGAGATCTCTAAGCTTTTAGAATCGCGTTTTTTGTAACAAATGGGGGCCTGTCCGGGATGCTCTTGATCCAAGGTGTTGGAGAAATTGTCCAGTTTGACATACTAGTAATTTGATGATCAAACACTTTGAGTACTTTCCTTATCTGAAGACTTTGAGTTTAGTCTTGTACAACATACCAGGTGGATGTATGTACCTGACTGAGTCTCTTTATCCAAGGAGATGGAAATACTGTTTATGAGTTCTAGCTCTAAGACAACCAACACTAAAATTCCTATTAGGATTATAGTTTCCCATAATCACTCTCTCGTAGTACAATTATTTTCGTGATGTATGCCAAAGTGAAACAGTTAATTGATACTCTGACTTTGTCTGAGTTAAGTACATTAAAACTTCAGACGTGTTGGCGAGTAGCCAAATATCTCGGTGTGACGTATAACAGTAATTACACAGTAGAAACTGTCAGAGCATTAATTAAAGATATATTGTTTCCTGCTCATACAGAGATGTCTGATTATGATTCAGATTCAGAAAGCCTAGTGTCACAATTAGGAAGTATGGCTCTATTTGAAGTTGAAGAAAGAGCAACTAAGGCAGAAGTGAGCCTAGTGTCTGAGCCTAGTGTAGCTCAGTTCTCGCTCACGCCTTCCCTCCTAACTGTTAGCATGACACAGCCTAATACTAGTACAGTGTATGCTACACCTGTATCTTCTTATCCTAGACCAGATCTAGACTCTCTAGAGACGGCTGGACGAGGTGTCCGACCTAAGGAACGTCCAGACCATGTTAATTTCCTTACTCCTCCATTACGTACTGGTCCTATCTCTCAGGAACAGTTTGAGAGGTTAGAACGTCTCATTATGTTGCAGACTGCAGAAATAGAGGCACAGAGGAAATTAAACGAAGAAGATTTCCAAAGAGAAAATGTTCGTCTGGGAAGACAACAGACTGATAGATCACAGGACACATTTAATGTGCAGAAAGCTGCATCTATGGTTCCTAAGTTTTTTGAAAGTGACTTAGACACATATTTTGATGTGTTTGAGAACAAGGCACGTGCTATGAACTGGCCACGTAAGCACTGGGCAACACTGTTGCATACTGCTTTGACGGGAAGAGCTCAAACCTGTACTGCAGCTTTGCCATTTGCCAAGTACATTAGTTATGACGCTGTCAAACAAACAATTCTAGAGACATATAACTTGTTACCTGTAAGTTATCAAAGAGCATTTCGTACGTTACAACGACGACAAGATCAAACTTGTGTAGAGTTTGCTCGTGAGAAAAAAGTTGCTTTTGAGAGATGGTCTAGAGCTGCCAAGTGTAACAACTACGGCAGCCTTGTTCAGTTGTTACTACACGAAGAGTTTAACAACTGTATGTCTGCTGACATACAAGAATATCTGATCTATCATACTACCTCGGATATTCTGGAAACTGCAGCATTAGCAGACAATTACGAGATTTCTCACAAACTTGTACGTATTAAAACACAGAGAAACAAGGTAACTAAAAATTGTCCTAGAAGTTGGCAACCTAAATCAGCTGCTCATTGCCGGCCTGATGTACCTGCTACTGTAACTTCTCGTACCTTTACCAGGAAAACTCACAATCCTGAATCTGTCTCTGTGGCTAGACAGAAATCTGATATCGAGAAGAAGAAAGTTAAATGTACCTATTGTAACAGAAAAGGACATGCTAGAGAGTATTGCTATAAGTTAGAAAGAGATACGAGAGACAGTCGTGCGGCTGGCGCTCCCACTCAAGTCGTATCCTCTTCCGAGCAACAAAGGCACCAAAATCCTAGCAATTCCTCTTATCCTACTGTTTTAGATAATGTTACTCAGGATAGATGACTAGCGTCAGAAAGTGTATCTGACGAAAAGATTCGTTCAGCGATGAGTCCTTACTTTTCAAGAGGCAGAATAGGATTTGACGAATCACATCTAACTGAGATAATTACTTTCAGAGACACTGGCAGTTATCTCACCTTATTAAGAGAAGATGTACTGCCCATAACTGATGATACCTATTGTAAGATAGATGTATTGTTAGAAGCCTATGGTGGGGCTGTTATAAAAGTACTTCTTCACAAAGTTTATATTCAAACAAGCTATTATACTGGTTATATTTCTGTGGGTATATCCAGTGGTGTATTTCCCATCAGGTCAGTGGACTTGTTGATAGGGAACGATATCCTTCATGCTGGTATATGTAAAGAACCACTTGTGATTGATAATAACACTGATGATAATTATGCCATTGAAGCTTGTAGAGAGAAACCTATTTTATTTCCTCTCAGCACAATTACTAGAGCTATGTCAAAGATACAACAACCATCCCTGTCTCCTTTTGAATTAGTTGATGACAATGATTTGGGGTTGAATATGTTGTTTAATGATGCTCTGCGCCCAGGATCATAAGAACATAAGAAAGGAGGAACACTGCAGCAGGCCTGTTGGCCCATACTAGGCAGGTCCTTTACAATTCATCCCACTAACAAACATTTGACCAACCAAATTTTCAATGCCACCCTAGAAACAAGCTCCGATGTGCAAGTCCCACTCAAATCCAACCCCTCTCTCATACATTTATCCAACCTAAATTTGAAACTACCTAAAGTCCCAGCCTCAATAACCCAACTAGGTAGACTGTTCCACTCATCAACTACCCTATTTCCAAACCAATACTTTCCTATGTCCTTTCTAAATCTAAACTTATCCAATTTAAATCCATTACTGCGGGTTCTCTCTTGAAGAGATATCCTCAAGACGTTGTTAATATCCCCTTTATTAATACCTATCTTCCACTTATACACTTCGATCAGGTCTCCCCTCATTCTTCGCCTAACAAGTGAATGTAACTTAAGAGTCTTCAATCTTTCTTCATAAGGAAGATTTCTAATGCTATGTATTAATTTAGTCATCCTACGCTGAATGTTTTCTAATGAATTTATGTCCATTCTGTAATATGGAGACCAGAATTGAGCTGCATAATCTAGGTGAGGCCTTACTAATGATGTATAAAGCTGCAGTATGACCTCTGGACTTCTGACTCCCACTGGTCATCAACCTAGTCAGGACACATCTGACGTTAAATTTCTAACTCATGATGATTTAATCAAGGATCAGTTTGTTGATCAGTCACTGGAAAGACTGAGAGATATAGCAGTTACTGAGAGTGAAGCAAAGGATCTCGATAATTGTTACTATTATAGTAATGGTGTACTGATGGAGAAAAATACATGTAAGTTGTCAGCTGATAGTGTTTCCACCACAGTCAAACATCTAGTAGTGTTACCAGTTACATTTCGTGAACAAGCCATTGATTTTGCTCACAATAGTCCCATAGGAGGATATTTGGGTGTCAAGAAGACACTCGGTAAACTGGCAAAACATTTTACTTGGCCTAAAATGAGGGAAACAGTAGCTGATCATGTGCGACATTGCCACGTGTGTCAAGTGACAGGCAAGCCAGCATACACACCTCCACCTGCACCTCTCACTGAGTTCATTAGTAACAAAGTTCAGTTCACCTGGACTAGAGATTGTTCAGACTCGTTCAAAAGGTTGAAACGTTTGCTCTCCTCTGCTCCTGTGTTGAAAAGTCCTAATTTCAATCTTCCCTTCTTTTTACATATAGATGCGAGTGGTTATGCAGTGGGTGCTGTGCTGCTCCAACAGTCAACATCCACTGACATTCTCCATCCTATATGTTACTATTCATCTAAGCTTAAACGACACCAGAAAAATTATGCCACTATTGAGAAAGAGGCTCTAGCTCTTGTGGTGTCCTTGGAACATTTTGACGTGTATTTGGGTACTTCCCCATTTAAAATTAACGTTTTTTCAGACCACAATCTACTCACTTATATTAACACTATGAAAAGTAAAAATGCTAGGATCATGAGGTGGGCTCTCAGAATCCAACCTTATTCTATTAGTATAAAACACATAAGTGGTCATTATAATGTAATTGCTGACACTCTGTCACGTCCTTAATAATTATCAGTTACATTAAATTAACGTAATTTTATGCCCAAATACATTTTGTTACTTGCTATGTCAAATTCAGTAAAGTAACGTAATCCCTCCAGTCCATATTAACTATGTATACTCATGTCATGTCTAATTATTATATTTATATATTCACAGTATTGTGTATGAGGAGGAGACAAGCTGAGTGTTGAGTGGGTAGTGTGGTGCGGGTGATGTACTGCGTGATGCAACACTGTCCTGTCGCAGACCCCCCCTCACTACACACCTGCTTAAGCTGTTTCATACTCAGATGTTCATGCTGCCTCGCATTCCACAACCACTACTAAAGAGTGGAATGCAGTCTCCTCTATTATGATCGAGCCTCATCGTGCCCAGCTCATCTGCACTAGCCTGTCTATACACTGATGTACATAACCACGAGTATGCAGAGATACGATACTGTGTACTGCCCTAGTACTAGGGGCATATCCTAGTGATGGACGCTGTGAAATTGTAGAAGTGCTTGGCACTAGAGTGACTGATAATTTTTTATATTAAATTGTATTGATATGAGTAATCAGTAATAATGTGAAAGACATTAATGCAACTCCTAGTGCGACCGTCTGTCGTGTTGGGGGGGGGTGTTGCAACCCCTGAATGGGTTACAATGATTGTTATGTATATATAATGTATATTACCTTTTCATTTAATTTTATATTGCTTATATTTGCGATAATAGCTAAATCGTAAATGTATGACTTTATATTATTATTTGACTGTTATATTGTTATTTGACTTATGTTGTTAGGATGTACATAATATGTGCTCAGTTCAAGTCTTGATTGTCAAACTACTGTAATTATCGCTTGTCGCTCGTTATATTGCCGGCTTCTCGCTGGGTGACTGCTGCCCACGGAGCTATCACGTGATCGAGGGGGGGTGTCCTCACCTCTCGTGAAGTATTCAGTCTGCTCTAGACTCGCTTGGTGGTTGGACAGATTGTCTGTCTCATTATTCTTGTTAGTTCTGTAGAACTCTGTTCACAGAACCTTGTATAGACTTAGTGATTTTTGACGTTGTACTGAGGTTGTGTGTCTCATAGACACTCTGAGTATCTCAGGTCCTTAGCTATAGCTTATGACATAATTTGTACTGGTTTCTTTGTATTATCACAGTCAGGGTTTTTCCTATGCTGAACTTAGATTCAGTAGTATGGGAGTTTTGTAACTTTTGTGGAGGATCTGCTGATGGTCCCTGCTTAGTGTCGTTATATTATCTCCTTGATCCTCATTGTGTCGCAGTCGCTTGTTATATGGCTATTGGGCTTAGCATTCTTTTCATTGTTCAAGCAGACTGTTATGGTTGCCAGTCGGTCAAGAAGGTAGTTTGAGGACTTTGTCAGTCACTTGTTTAAGTCTAGTCGAGTCTTGAGACATAGCGAACTACTTAGAGCACTTACACACATACACACTTACTTGTACATATTTGTAATATCTTATTAAATGTTAATGTACCAGATGGTACTTAAGAATTATAAAGGTGATATGTGCTTTCAGCACAATAATATTGAACTCGAGAGATTGATATTATTTTGATTATTGTGATTAATTTAATTTAATTTAATTTGATAATATACCTCTAAACTTAATAAATTTATTAAATTTTAATTACTCTAGTTAGTAGCCTACCAGTTGTAATCCTGGAGCACTATTGAATCATACTGAATTCTAATGGATAATTGGACAAGGATACTGACTACTTGTTACGAAAACCCAGTAACAGGCTGGATGCTAGAAGGGCAGTCCATTCTAGTATTCACTGGAGATCTCAAAGCTTTTAGAATCGCGTTTTTTGTAACAACCACTCCCACCGTGTATGCTACCAGCAACAACCACAACCTCTCCCACCTTGTATGCCACAAGCCACCAAAACAATATCCCCTTCCTTGTATGCCACTAACAACCACCACAACCTTCCACACATTGTATGCCGCCACGACCACCACAACCTCCCCACCTTGTATGCCACCAGCAACCAGCACAACCTCCCCCACCTTGTATGCCCCTAGCAACCACCACCACCTCCCCCACCTTGTATGCCCCTAGCAACCACCACAACCTCCCCCACCTTGCATGCCAACAGCAACCTCCACAACCTCCCCCACCTTGTATGCCCCTAGCAACCACCACAACCTCTCCCACCTTGCATACACATAGCAACCACCACAAACTTCCCCACCTTGTATACCACGAGCAACCACCACAAACACTCCCACCTTGTGTGCCACCAGCAATCACCACAACCTCTCCAACCTTGTATGCGACCAGCAACCACCACAACCTCTCTCTCAATGTGTGCCACTAGCAAAAAACATCCTCTCCCACCTTGTATGCCACTAGCAACCACCACAACCTCTCCCACATTGTATGCCACCAGCAACTACAACAACTTCTCCTACCTTGTATGCCACTAGAAGCCACCACAACCTCTGCCACCTTGTATGCCACTAGCAACCACCACACCCTCTCCAACCTTGCATGACACTAGAAACCATGTCAACCTCTTCTACCTTGTATGCCACCAGCAACCACCAGAACCACCCCACCTTGTATGCAAACAGCAACCACAACAACCTCCCCCACCTTGTATGCCAGCAGCAACCACCAAGCCTCCCCCACCTCGTATGTCACCAGCAACCAGAACAACCTCTCCCACCTTGTATGCCATCACCAACAACCACAACCTCTCCAACCTTGTATGCCACCAACAACCACCTCAACTACCCCCACCTTGAGTGCCAACAGCAACTACCACAACCTCTCCCATCTTGTATGCCACCAGCAAAAACCACAACATCTCCCATCTTGTATGCCACCAGCAACCACCACAATCTCTCCCACCTTGTATGGCACCAGCAACCATCACAACCTCTCCCACCTTGTATGCCACCAGCAACCTTCAAAACCTCTCCCACCTTGTATGCCACCGGCAACCACCAGAACCTGTCCCGCCTTTTATGCCACCAGCAACCACCACAACCACTCCCACCGTGTATGCTACCAGCAACAACCACAACCTCTCCCACCTTTTATGCCACAATCCACCACAACAACATCCCCTACCTTGCATGCTACTAACAAACACCACAACCTTCCACACCTTGTATGCTGCTACGACCACCACAACCTCTCCCACCTTGTATACCCCTAGCAACCACCACAACCTCCCCCACTTGTATGCTCCTAGCAACCACCACAACCTCTCCCACCTTGTATACCCCTAGCAACCACCACAACCTCCCCCACCTTGTATGCCATCAGCAACCACCACAAACTCTCCCACCTTGAGTGCCACCAGCAACCACCACAACCTCTCCCACCTTGTATGCCACCAGCAACAGCCACAACCTCTCCCACCTTGTATGCCACTAGCAACCACCACAAAGTCTCCCGCCTTGTATGCCACCAGCAACGAGAGCAACTTTTCCTACCTTGTATGCCACTAGCAACCACCACAACCTCTCCCACCTTGTATGCCACTAGCAACCACCACAACCTCTTCAACCTTGTATGCCACTAGAAACCACCACAACCTCTTCTTCCTTGTATGCCACCAGCAACCACCACAACCTCTCCCACCTTGTATGTCACCATCAACCACCACAACCACTCCCACCGGGTATGCCCCCAGCAACCACCACAACCTCTCCCATCTTGTATGCAACCAGCAACCACCACAACCTTTCCAACCTTATATGCCACCAGCATCCACCACAAACTCTCTCACCTTGTGTGCCACCAGCAACCACAACAACCTTCCCCACCGTTTATGCCACCAGCAAACATCACAACCTTCTCTCCTTGTATGCCACCACGAACTACCACAACCTCCCCCATCTTGTATGCGACCAGCAGCCACCACAACCTCCCCCACCTTGTATGCAACCAGCAAGCACAACAGCCTCCCCTACTTGTATGCCACTAACAACTACCATAACCTTCCCTCCCTTGTATGCCATCAGCAGCCACCACAACCTCCCCTACCTTGTATGCAACCAGTAACCCAAACAAACTCAACCACCTTGTATGCCACCAACAACCACCACAACCTCCCCCACCTTGTATGCCAGCAGCAACCACCACAACCTCCCCCACCTTGTATGCCAGCAGCAACCACCACAACCTCCCCCACCTTGTATGCCAGCAGCAACCACCACAACCTCCCCCACCTTGTATGCCAGCAGCAACCACCACAACCTCCCCCACCTTGTATGCCAGCAGCAACCACCACAACCTCCCCCACCTTGTATGCCAGCAGCAACCACCACAATCTCCCCCACCTTGTATGCCACCAGCAACCACCACAACCTCTCCCACCTTGTATGCATCCAGCAAAAACCACAACCACTCCCACCGTGTATGCTACCAGCAACAACCACAACCTCTCCCACCTTGTATGCCACAAGCCACCACAACAACATCCCCTACCTTGCATGACACTAACAACCACCACAACCTTCCGCACCTTGCATGCCGCCACGACCATCACAACCTCCCCACATTGTATGCCACAAGCAACCAGAACAATCTCCCCACCTTGTATGCCCCTAGCAACCACCACCACCTCCCCCACATTGTATGCCCCTAGCAACCACCACAACCTCCCCCACCTTGAATGCCACCAGCTACCTCCACAACCTCCCCCACCTTGTATGCCCTTAGGAACCACCACAAATTCTCCCCCCTTGTATACCCCAAGCAACCACCACAACCTCCCCCACCTTGTATGCCACAAGCAACCACCACAAACTCTCCTACCTTGTGTGCCAACAGCAACCACCACAACCTCCCCCACCTTGTATGCCACCAGCAACAACCACAAGCTCTCCCAACTTGTATGCCAAAAGCAACCACCGCAACTTCTCTCACCTTGCATGCCACCAGCAACCACCACAACCTCTCCAAACTTGCATACGACCAGCTACCAGCACAACCTCTCCCTCATTGTATGCCACCAGCAACAAACACATCATCTCCCACCTTGTATGCCACCAGCAACCACCTCAACCTCTCCCACCTTATATGCCACCAGCGCCCACCACAACCACTCCCACCGTGTATTAAACCAGCAACCACCACAACCTCCCCTTCCTTGTATGCCACTAACAACCACCAAAACCTACCCTACCTTGTATGCCACCTGTAAACACCACAACCTCCCCAACTTTGTATGCCCCCAGTAACCACCACAACCTCAATCACCTTGTATGCCACCATCAACCAGTACAACTCCATACCTTGTATGCCCTCGACAACCACAACAACATCCCCCACCTTGTATGCCACCAGCAACCAGTACAACTCCATACCTTGTATGCCCCCGACAACCACAACAACATCTCCCACCTTGTATGCCACCAGCAACCACAATAACCTCTCCCACCTTGTATGCCACCAGGAACCACCACAACATCTCCCACCTTGTATGCCACCAGAAACCACCACAACCACTCCCACCGTGTATGTTACCAGAAACCACCACAACCTCTCCCACCTTGTATGCCACCATCATCCAACACAACGTCTCCCACCTTATATGCCACAAGCAACCACCACAACCTCTCCCACCTTGTATGCCACCAGCAACCACCACAACCTCTCCCACCTTGTATGCCACCAGCAACCACCACAACCACTCCCACCGTGTATGCTACCAGCAACAACCACAACCTCTCCCACCTTGTATGCCACAAGCCACCACAACAACATCCCCTACCTTGCATGACACTAACAACCACCACAACCTTCCGCACCTTGCATGCCGCCACGATCACCACAACCACCCCACTTTGTATGCCAACAGCAACCAGAACAACCTCCCCACCTTGTATGCCCCTAGCATCCACCACCACCTCCCCCACATTGTATGCCCCTAGCAACCACAACAACCACTTCCACCTTGAATGCCACCAGCTACCTCCACAACCTCCCCCACCTTGTATGCCCTTAGGAACCACCACAAATTCTCCCACCTTGTATACCCCTAGCAACCACCACAACCTCCCCCACCTTGTATGCCACCAACAACCACCCCAAACTCTCCTACCTTGTGTGCCAACAGTAACCACCACAACCTCCCCCACCTTGTATGCCACCAGCAACAACCACAAGCTCTCCCACCTTGTATGCCAATAACAACCACCACATCCTACCCTACCTTGTATGCCACCTGTAAACACCACAACCTCCCCCACTTTGTATGAACCCAGCAACCACCAAAACCTCAATCACCTTGTATGCCACCATCAACCAGTACAACTCCATACCTTGTATGCCCCCGACAACCACAACAACATCTCTTACCTTGTATGCCACCAGCAACCACAATAACCTCTCCCACCTTGTATGCCACCAGCAACCACCACAACCTCTCCCACCTTGTATGCCACCAGCAACCACCACAACCACTCCCACCGTGTATGCTACCAGAAACCACCACAACCTCTCCCACCTTGTATGCCACCAGCATCCAACACAACGTCTCCCACCTTGTATGCCACCAGCAACCACCACAACCTCTCCCACCTTGTATGCCACCAGCAACCACCACAACCACTCCCACCTTGTATGCCACCAGCAACCACCACAACCTCCCCTACCTTGTATGCCACTAACAACCACCACAACCTTCCCCACCTTGTATGCCGCCACGACCACCACAACCTACCCTACCTTGTATGCCACCAGTAACCACCACAACCTCCCCCACCTTGTATGCCCCCAGCAACCACCACAAACTCCTCCACCTTGTATGCCACCAGCAACCAGTACTACTCCCCACTTTGTATGCCACCAGCATCTTCAACAACCTCTCCCACCTTGTGTGCCTCCAGCAACCACCACAACCTCTCCCACCTTGTATGCCACCAGCAACCACTTCAACCTCTCCCACCTTGTATGCCACCAGCAACCACTTCAACCTCTCCCACCTTGTATGCCCCTAGCAACCACCACAACCTCCCCGACCTTGTATGCCACCAGCAACCACCACAACCTCCCCCACCTTGTATGCCCCTAGCAACCACCACAACCTCCCCGCCTTGTATGTCCCTAGCAACCACCACAACCTCCACCAACTTGTAAGCCACCAGCAACCACCACAACCTCTCACACCCTGTGTTCCACCAGCTACCACCACAACCTCCCCCACCTTGTATGCCACCAGCAACCACCACAACATCTCCCACCTTGTATGCCACTAGCAACCACCACAACTTCCCCCACCTTGAGTGCCACCAGCAACTACCACAACCTTTCCCACCTTGTATGCCACCAGCAACCACCACAATCTCTCCCACCTTGTATGTCACCAGCAACCACCACAATCTCTCCCACCTTGTATGCCACCAGCAACCACCACAACATCTCCCATCTTGTATGCCACCACCAACCACCACAATTTCTCATACCTTGTATGCCACCAGCAACCACCACAACCTCTCTCACCGTGTATGTCACTAGCAACCACCACAACCTCCCCCACCTTGTATGCCACCAGCAACCACCACAACCTCTCCCACCTTGTATGCCTCCAACAACCTCCAAAACCTCTCCCGCCTTCTATGCCACCAGCAACCACCACAACCTCCCCCACCTTGTATGCCAGCAGCAACCACCACAACCTCTCCCACCTTGTATGCCACCAACAACCTCCAAAACCTCTCCCACCTTGTATGCCAACGGCAACCACCAGAACCTCTCCCGCCTTCTATGCCACCAGCAACCACCACAACCACTGTTGCAACCCCTGAATGGGTTACAATGATTGTTATGTATGTATAATATATGTTACCTTTTCATTTAATTTTATATTGCTTATATTTGCGATAATAGCTAAATCGTAAATGTATGACTTTATATTATTATTTGACTGTTATATTGTTTTTTGACTTATGTTGTTAAGATGTACATAATATGTGCTCAGTTCAAGTCTTGATTGTCAAACTACTGTAATTATCGCTTGTCGCTCGTTATATTGCCGGCTTCTCGCTGGGTGGCTGCTGCCCACGGAGCTATCACATGATCGAAGGGGGGTGTCCTCACCTCTCGTGAAGTATTCAGTCTGCTCTAGACTCGCTTGTTGGTTGGACAGATTGTCTGTCTCATTATTCTTGTTAGTTCTGTAGAACTCTGTTCACAGGACCTTGTATAGACTTAGTGATTTTTGACGTTGTACTGAGGTTGTGTGTCTCATAGACACTCTGAGTATCTCAGGTCCTTAGCTATAGCTTATGACCTAATTTGTACTGGTTTCTGTGTATTATCACAGTCAGGGTTTTTCCTATGCTGAACTTAGATTCAGTAGTTTGGGAGTTTTGTAACTTTTGTGGAGGATCTGCTGATGGTCCCTGCTTAGTGTCGTTATATTATCTACTTGATCCTGATTGTGTCGCAGTCGCTTGTTATATGCCTATTGGGCTTAGCATTCTTTTCATTGTTCAAGCAGACTGTTCTGGTTGCCAGTCGGTCAAGAAGGTAGTTTGAGGACTTTGTCAGTCACTTGTTTAAGTCTAGTCGTGTCGTGAGACATAGCGAACTACTTAGAGCACTTACACACATACACACTTACTTGTACATATTTGTAATATCTTATTAAATGTTAATGTACCAGACGGTACTTAAGAATTATAAAGGTGATATGTGCTTTCAGCACAATAATACTGTACTCGAGAGATTGATATTATTTTGATTATTGTGATTAATTTAATTTAATTTAATTTGATAATGTACCTGTAGACTTAATAAATTTATTAAATTTTAATTTCTCTAGTTAGTAGCCTACCAGTTGTAATCCTGAAGCACTATTGAATAATTCTGTATTCTAATGGATAATTGAACAAGGATACTCACTACTTGTTACGAAAACCCAGTAACAGGCTGGATGCTAGAAGGGCAGTCCTTTCTAGTATTCACTGGAAATCTCTAAGCTCTTAGAATCGCGTTTTTTGTAACAACCACTCCCACCGTGTATGCTACCAGCAACAACCACAACCTCCCCACCTTGTATGCCACCAGCAACCAGCACAACCTCCCCCACCTTGTATGCCCCTAGCAACCACACACCACCTCCCCACCTTGTATGCCCCTAACAACCACCACAATCTCCCCCACCTTGCATGCCACCAGCAACCTCCACAACCTCCCCCACCTTGTATGCCCCTAGCAACCACCACAACCTCTCCCACCTTGCATACCCATAGCAACCACCACAAACTTCCCCACCTTGTATACCACCAGCAACCACCACAAACTCTCCCACCTTGTGTGCCACCAGCAACCACCACAACCTCTCCAACCATGTATGCGACTAGCAACCACCACAACCCCTCTCTCAATGTGTGCCACTATCAAAAAACACATCCTCTCCCACCTTGTATGCCACTAGCAACCACCACAACCTCTCCCACATGTGTATGCCACCAGCAACTACAACAACTTCTCCTACCTCGTATGCCACTAGAAGCCACCACAACCTCTGCCACCTTGTATGCCACTAGCAACCACCACAACCTCTCCAACCTTGTATGACACTAGAAACCACGTCAACCTCTTCTACCTTGTATGCCACCAGCAACCACCAGAACCACCCCACCTTGTATGCCAACAGCAACCACAACAACCTCACCCACCTTGTATGCCAGCAGCAACCACCAAACCTCCCCCACCTTGTATGTCACCAGCAACCACAACAACCTCTCCCACCTTGTATGCCTTCACCAACAACCACAACCTCTCCAACCTTGTATGCTACTAGCAACCACCTCAACCTCCCCCACCTTGAGTGCCACCAGCAACTAACACAACCTCTCCCATCTTGTATGCCACCAGCAACCACCACAATCTCTCCCACCTTGTATGCCACCAGCAACCACCACAACCTCTCCCACCTTGTATGCCAACAACCTTCAAAACCTCTCCCACCTTGTATGCCACCGGCAACCACCAGAACCTGTCCCGCCTTTTATGCCACCAGCAACCACCACAACCACTCCCACCGTGTATGCTACCAGCAACAACCACAACCTCTCCCACCTTTTATGCCACAATCCACAACAATAACATCCCCTACCTTGCATGCTATTAACAAACACCACAACCTTGCACACCTTGTATGCTGCCACGACCACCACAACCTCCACACCTTGTATGCCCCTAGAAACCACCACCACCTCCCCCACCTTCTATGCCCCTAGCAACCACCACAACCTCCCCCACCTTGAATACCACCAGCAACCTCCACAACCTCCCCCACTTGTATGCCCCTAGCAACCACCACAACCTCTCCCAACTTGCATACCCCTAGCAACCACGACAACCTCCCCCACCTTGTATGCCACCAGCAACCACCACAACCTCTCCCACCTTGTGTGCCACCAGCAACCAGCAGAACCTCCCCCACCTTGTATGCCACCAGCAACAACCACAACCTCTCCCACCTTGTATGCCACCAGCAACCACCACAACCTCTCTCACCTTGCATGCAATCAGCAACCACCTCAACCTCTCCAACATTCTATGCGACCAGCAACCACCACAACCTCTCCCTCATTGCATGACACCAACAACAAACACATCCTCTCCCACCTTGTATGCCACTAGCAACCACCACAACCTCTCCCACCTTGTATGCCACTAGCAACCACCACAACCTCTCCAACCTTGTATGCCACTAGAAACCACCACAACCTCTTATTCCTTGTATGCCACCAGCAACCACCCCAACCTCTCCCACCTTGTATGCCACCAGCAACCACCACAACCTCTCCCATCTTATATGCCACCAGCAACCACCACAACATCTCCCACCTTGTATGCCACCAGCAATCACCAAAACCTCTCCCACCTTGTATGCCACCATCAACCACTACCACTCCCACCGGGTATGCCCCCAGCAACCACCACAACCTCTCCCATCTTGTATGCAACCAGCAACCACCACAACCTTTCGAACCGTATATGCCACCAGCATCCACCACAAACTCTCTCACCGTGTATGCCACCAGCAACCACAACAACCTTCCCCACCGTTTATGCCACCAGCAAACATCACAACCTTCTCTCCTTGTATGCCACCACGAACTACCACAACGTCCCCCATCGTGTATGCGACCAGCAGCCACCACAACCTCCCCCACCTTGTATGCAACCAGCAACCACCACAACCTCCCCTACTTGTATGCCACTAACAACCACCATAACCTTCCCTCCCTTGCAAGCCATCAGCAGCCACCACAACCTCTCCTACCTTGTATGCAACCAGTAACCCAAACAACCTCAACCACCTTGCATGCCACCAACAACCACCACAACCTCCCCCACCTTGTATGCCACCAGCAACCACCACAACCTCCCCCATCTTGTATGTCACCAGCAACCACAACAACCTGTCCCACCTTGTATTCTATCAGCAACATCCACAACCTCTCCCATCTTGTATGCCACCAGCAACAACCACAACCTCTTCCACCTTGTATGCCACCAGCAACCACCGCAATCTCTCCCACCTTGTATGCCCCTAGCAACCACCACCACCTCCCCACCTTGTATGCCCCTAACAACCACCACAACCTCCCCCACCTTGCATGCCACCAGCAACCTCCACAACCTAATCCACCTTGTATGCCCCTAGCAACCACCACAACCTCTCCCACCTTGCATACCCATAGCAACCACCACAAACTTCCCCACCTTGTATACCACCAGCAACCACCACAAACTCTCCCACCTTGTGTGCCACCAGCAACCACCACAACCTCTCCAACCATGTATGCGACCAGCAACCACCACAACCCCTCTCTCAATGTGTGCCACTAGCAAAAAACACATCCTCTCCCACCTTGTATGCCACTAGCAACCACCACAACCTCTCCCACATGTGTATGCCACCAGCAACTACAACAACTTCTCCTACCTCGTATGCCACTAGAAGCCACCACGACCTCTGCCACCTTGTATGCCACTAGCAACCACCACAACCTCTCCATCCTTGTTTGACACTAGAAGCAACGTCAACCTCTTCTACCTTGTATGCCACCAGCAACCACCAGAACCACCCCACCTTGTATGCCAACATCAACCACCACAGCCTCCCTCACATTGTATGCGAGCAGCAACCACCACAACCTCCCCCACCTTATATGTCACCAGCAACAAGAACAACCTCTCCCATCTTGTATGCCATCACCAACAATTACAACCTCTCATACCTTGTATGCCACCAGCAACCACCTCAACCTCCCCCACCTAGAGTGCCACCAGCAACTAACACAACCTCTCCCATCTTGTATGCCACCAGCAAAAACCACAACATCTCCCATCTTGTATGCCACCAGCAACCACCACAATCTCTCCCACCTTGTATGCCACCAGCAACCACCACAACCTCTCCCACCTTGTATGCCAACAACCTTCAAAACCTCTCCCACCTTGTATGCCACCGGCAACCACCAGAACCTGTCCCGCCTTTTATGCCACCAGCAACCACCACAACCACTCCCACCGTGTATGCTACCAGCAACAACCACAACCTCTCCCACCTTTTATGCCACAATCCACCACAACAACATCCCCTACCTTGCATGCTACTAACAAACACCACAACCTTCCACACTTTGTATGCTGCCACGACCACCACAACCTCCACACCTTGTATGCCACCAGCAACCAGCACAACCTCCCCCACCTTGTATGCCCCTAGAAACCACCACCACCTCCCCCACCTTGTATGCCCCTAGCAACCACCACAACCTCCCCCACCTTGAATACCACCATCAACCTCCACAACCTCCCCCACTTGTATGCCCCTAGCAACCACCACAACCTCTCCCACCTTGTATACCCCTAGCAACCACCACAACCTCCCCGACCTTGTATGCCACCAGCAACCACCACAACCTCTCCCACCTTGTATGCCACCAGCAACAACCACAACCTCTCCCACCTTGTATGCCACCAGCAACCACCACAACCTCTCCCACCTTGCGTGCCACAGCAACCACCACAACCTCTCCAACCTTGTATGCGACCAGCAACCTCCACAACCCCTCCCTCATTGTATGCCACCAACAACAAACACATCTTATCCCACCTTGTATGCCACTAGCAACCACCACAACGTCTCCCGCCTTGTATTCCACCAGCAACGACAACAACTTCTCCTACCTTGTATGCCACTAGCAACCACCACAACCTCTTCTTCCTTGTATGCCACCAGCAACCACCACAACCTCTCCCACCTTGTATGCCACCAGCAACCACCACAACCTCTCCCACCTTACATGCCACCAGCAACCACCACAACATCTCCCACCTTGTATGCCACCAGCAATCAACAAAACCTCTCCCACCTCGTATACCACGATCAACTACAACCACTCCCACCGGGTATGCCCCCAGCAACCACCACAACCTCTCCCATCTTGTATGCAACCAGCAACAACCACAACCTTTCGAACCTTATATGCCACCAGCATCCACCACAAACTCTCTCACCTTGTATGCCACCAACAACCACAACAACCTTCCCCACCGTTTATGCCACCAGCAAACATCACAACCTTCTCTCCTTGTATGCCACCACGAACTACCACAACCTCCCCCATCTTGTATGCGACCAACAGCTACCACAACCTCCCCCACCTTGTATGCAACCAGCAAGCACCACAACCTCCCCTACTTGTATGCCACTAACAACCACCATAACCTTCCCTCCCTTGTATGCCATCAGCAGCCACCACAACCTCCCCTGCCTTGTATGCAACCAGTAACCCAAACAACCTCAACCACCTTGTATGCCACCAACAACCACCACAACCTCCCCCACCTTGTATGCCAGCAGCAACCACCACAACCTCCCCCACCTTGTATGTCACCAGCAACCACAACAACCTGTCCCACCTTGTATTCTATCAGCAACATCCACAACCTCTCCCACCTTGTATGCCACCAGCAACAACCACAACCTCTTCCACCTTGTATGCCACCAGCAACCACCGCAATCTCTTCCACCTTGTATGCCACCAGCAACCACCACAATCTCTCCCACCTTTTATGGCACCAGCAACCACCACAACATCTCCCATCTTGTATGCCACCAGCAACCACCGCAATCTCTCCCACCTTGTATGCCACCAGCAACCACCACAATCTCTCCCACCCTTTATGGCACCAGCAACCAGCACAACCTCCCCACCTTGTATGCCCCTAGCAACCACCACCACCTCCCCCACCTTGTATGCCCCTAGCAACCACCACAACCTCCCGCACCTTGAATGCCACCAGCTACCTCCACAACCTCCCCTACCTTGTATGTCCTTAGGAACCACCACAGATTCTCCCACCTTGTATACCCCTAGCAACCACCACAACCTCCCCCACCTTGTATGCCACCAGCAACCACCAAAAACTCTCATACCTTGTGTGTCAACAGCAACCACCACAACCTCGCCCACCTTGTATGCCACCAGCAACAACCACAAGCTCTCCCACCTTGTATGCCACCAGCAACCACCACAAGCTCTCTCACCTTGCATGCCACCAGCAACCACCACAACCTCTCCAAACTTGTATGCGACCAGCTACCACCACAATCTCTCCCTCATTGTATGCCACCAGCAACGAACACATCGTCTCGCACCTTGTATGCCACTAGCAACCACCACAACCTCTCCCACCTTGTATGCTATTACATCCCTGGATTCCAAATGGCCTGTTACCCCGGGTGTAATGGGAGCAAATAAACACAGTAGAAAAAGTTTAGACTTATATTATCCTTCACCAATTTAGAACAGCAATATGTACACTATGTACAGTGATAAGTATAGTGCACTCCACGGTAAGCAAAGCAGAAATAGAAGCCACAAGATAGCAGACGGTGCTACAACCAGCTCTAGAATGGGAATGACAATTGCAGACAGGAGAGCGGTACCCACATAACCTCTGCGATTGCCAAAACCATCTTCTTATTGGCTAGAACCTGGTCACTAGTTCAACGACGGGGCCCCATCATCAACTCTTAGCAACCTGGTTCGCTGGTTGGGGGAGCCTGTAAATGAGGGTGTGTACATGCGCCGAATAAAGGTTACGTACTCTTTGCATGCCACACCCCCACCCCGAGAAGGCTCAGGATTAGGCTGCCACCTCCCAGTGGTAACCGTGCCGCCATGGCACAAAATAATGGGACCGCCTTTCCTCTCCACCATCCAACTCTTAGATAGAGCTCAGCTTTTCTCGTGACCAAAAGCCAAACCCTAAACTTAGAGTGAGACAGCAGTCAGACAGGCTAGCATAGGTCCAAGATACAGGCGGATAGTAGCCCGCATCCCCTCACTAAAAAAAAAAACCACACCAGGGGATAAAAAAAAAGAGCATGAAAAGGGGTTACCACAAATAACATCCTAACCTAAATAATATTATTAGACTCTAGATAAAGAGTCTGCCAACATATTTTCTTTGCCGGCAATATATTTAATAGAAATATTGTAGGGCTGCAGCCTTAGCGTCCAGTGCATAAGCCTTGTGTTGTGGTTCTTCATGGCTTGGAGATATACTAGAGGATTGTGATCACTGTAGACTGTGACCACCTGCGATGTCTGGCCCACATAAACATCGAAATGCTCCAAAGCCAGTACCAGCGCGAGGGCTTCTTTTTCAATGGTAGAATAAGCCCTCTGATGCGGCTGGAACTTGGCTGAAAAGTATGCTACAGGCTGCAACTCCTTGTTCCCGATTTGTAATAGTACTGCCCCAACCCCAGACTCACAAGCATCAACCTGTAATGAAAAAGGTTTGGAGAAGTCTGGAGACAAGAGAATGGGTGCAGTACACAATAATCTTTTTGCTTTATTAAAAGCAGTGTTACAGTCTGACGTCCAATTAAAGGGAACTTTATGACTGGTAAGAGAGGTAAGAGGGGCTACAATATCTGAGAAATTCTTACAGAATCTTCTGTAAAATCCTATCATGCCTAGGAAACGTTGAAGAGATTTCCTATCATGAGGAAATGGATAATCTTTAATAGAAAGAACTTTAGCAAGTTTAGGTGCAACTTTACCACTACCTACTTCATGGCCTAAAAAAGTGACAGTGGCCTGGCCAAAGGAAGATTTAGATAAATTAACTGTTAAATGGGAACTCTTGAAGGTCTCAAAAAGAGCCTTAAGTCTAAGTAGGTGTTGATCCCAAGTATCAGACACCACAACAATATCATCTAGGTACGTTGCCGTGCCTTCAAGTCCTTTAATAGCCTGATGGACAAGTTTCTGGAATGAAGAGGGGGAATTTTTCATTCCGAAGGGGGTAACTGTGTATTGATAATGACCTCCTGGAATTACGAAGGCAGAGATTTCCTTCGCCTTATCTGTCAAAGGTACCTGATAGTAGCCTTTAAGGAGATCTAATTTGGACACAAAAGTAGCCTTACCCACAAAGTCAATTACGTCATCCAGACGGGGAAGAGGGTAAGCATCTGCAATTGTGACCTCGTTCACTTTACGGTAGTCTGTACACATACGAAACCCTCCATCAGCCTTCTTCACAAGGATGCACGGTGAAGCCCATGGACTAGATGACTCCTCCACTAAACCATGCTTTAACAAAAATTCTACTTCCTGCTGAAGCAGCCTTTGCTTTTCAGGATTAGCTCTGTAGGGGGAGAGTTTAATTGGTTTAGAGTTTCCCACATCTACATCATGATAACCTAACGTACATTTTTTCGGCACATCCGAAAAAATATTAGGATATGACTGTAGAAGCTCAGTTAAATTTGTTGCTTGCATTTCAGATAATCCCTCCATTAAAGGGCTAGGATCCTTGAGGAGGACAAAATTTGAAAGTTTAATATTAATTTCAGAGATAGAGTGCAAAGAGTCAGAGTAGTCCTCAGAGGTAGAGGACAGAGTCATTACTGGGACTTTATCTGGTGTATGGAAGTATTTTAATTGATTAATGTGGTAAGTTTTAGTTTTTGAGGTCTTATCAACGGGAGCTACCACATAATTTACATCAGATAATCTACTTACAATCTGCATAGGTCCCGTAAATCTAGCTTTCAAGGTGTGGCCGGGTATAGGTTCCTGCACCAACACCTTGTCTCCTGGATGGAAGGAGCGGAATTGTGCACTTCTGTCATACCTCTGTTTCATCTTACTTTGAGCTGTCTTTAAGTTAGCCTTGGCTAACTGACGTGCCACCTGCAACCTTGAAGACGGATTGTAGAGTGTTGAGCTAACGTCTGCTCCCATCCATCCTTCTTTGAGCACCCGAAGAGGACCTCGTACATTGTGCCCAAAGATCAGCTCAAGAGGACTATACCCTGTAGACTCTTGCACAGTCTCTCGTACTGAGAACAGCAACAAAGGTAATGATTCATCCCAGTCTGTAGGAAAGTGCATGCAAAAACTTCTCATCATTGTTTTTAATGTCTGATGGAATCTTTCCAAGGCGCCTTGGGACTGAGGATGATAGGCAGTGGATAAGTTGTGGATTATCCCTAACCTAGTTAATACTTCCCTAAATGCTTTGGCAGTGAAGTTAGTCCCTTGATCACTTTGAATAGTTTTAGGAATGCCAAAACAAGAATTTTGTTAAAGCTTTGAGAATAGCTTTAGTATTAATACTACGCATTGGAATTGCTTCAGGATATCTGGTTACTTTATCCATAATCGTAAATAAATATTGATTTCCAGACTTTGACCTAGGTAGTGGACCTACACAATCTATAATTAAATCTGCAAAAGGTTCTCCATCAGCAGGTATAGGTTGGAGAGGTGCAGGTTTAATGGAATGTCCAGGTTTTCCAACTTGCTGACATTCTCGGCAACACCTAATATGATTCTTCACATCTTTCTTTAATTTTGGCCAATACAATTCTTTTGCGATTCTATACAAGGTTTTTGTAATTCCTAAGTGACCTCCTAATGACGCATTATGAGCTATATTTAATATTTGAGGTCTATACTTTGTAGGAACCACTAACCTGTCATACAATTGCCGGCCCTCTATCTCCTTACCAGTCTCAGTGCAGATCAAATAATCGTTTTTAACTTCATACTTGACCGGATGACCGAAAGAGGATTTACCCATGGCTGCCTCAAAAGCGAATTTTAAAGAAGGGTCCTTTCGTTGTTCCTCCCGGAAGGACAGTCCCTCGGGCATGGAAACAGAGACATCTGGCAATCCTGCAACCTGGGAATAGGAAGGCTTGATCGGGGTCTGTTCACTTGATTTACGAGGCTCCGGCCGGTGTGCCTCATAAAACAACGTGGCTATTCCGAGATCGGAGACGTCCAAGGATAGGTCAACATTCTCTCCAGACAACCCTTGGGATGTTGCCCGAGTTATGGCCAACACCGGAGAAGAATTAATCATTATAGGTTCAGGACACGAACTAACAGTAGTAATGTTATTACCCAGTAATAACACTGCATCTTTCATGGGGAATCCTTTTGAGACACCTACAGTCAAGTACCCAGTGTAATATTTGCGCTGTACATAAATTTTATGCAAAGGAACAGAATATATAGCTCCTCCAAATGCTTCCAATAAAACAGAGGAATTCAAAGAAGTATTCTCTGAAAGGGGTAATATTCCCTCTCTTACAAGTGAGCAATATGCTCCAGTATCTCTAAAGGTCTTTACTTTAGTTGTTTCTGAGTTTTCCTGAAGGGAAATAAGACTCTTGCAATAATAAGGGGCCATACCTTTTTCTACTTCTCTAGGGGACATGTTACTAGAGATTTTAGAGATTTTCCCAATGGGTTGGGGTTTATGGGGGCAGTTGGGACTGATGTGACCTACTTTATTGTACCTGAAGCAAACGACAGGCTTGCCCTTTCTCCCTGTTGACGTTGCAAATAGTGTCGTTCTGGCTGGTGTCTCTCTGGATACTGTTTTCTAGATGCACCATGAGTAGTTTGCCTCTCCGCAGGTGGACCATATGTTGAGAAGCGTGGCTCTCCAGGAGACTTGGTTGGCTGACGTAGACGTTCTCCCTCCGGCTGGCACTTCATTCTCCAAGGTTGACGATCTCTGCTCATGCCAGGCTGTTGAAAAGAGAGACGGGACCGCTCGGACAAAGAGCGGTTATTTTCGAAGGTATCAGCCAACCTGGCTGCCTCTAATGCAGTGGTTAAGTCACGATCCTGCAGAAAGACTCGAACCTCTGGTCCCACAGACTCCAGCAGGTTATCAATCAGAATAAGCTGCACCAGCTCCTCAAAGGTATAGACACCACTTGCTTTATACCAGCTGGTAAAAGCTTTGGTTTGCTGTCTCACAAAGTCGACTAGGGATTGACCAAGCTGTCGTCTGCCCAATTTGAAACTCTTGCGGTATTTGGCTGGGATACACGTATATGCTCCCAACACTGTGGTCTTCACTACTTGATAATCAGAAAATTCAACGTCATTTAATACTGACGTGAATTCTTGTGCCTTACCCAATAATGCTGTATGAACCAACGATGCCCAATGCTGTTCTGGCCACCTCAAGGCTCGAGCCTGATTTTCGAAGCTTTCGAAAAATTGCTCTGGTTCGGCCTCATTGAAGCGGGGAACAAACTGTACTGCTTTCTGTAAACTAAAATTATTTACAGAATGCGAAAACTGCCTCCTTTCTCTTTCCCTATCAAATTCTTCCCTTGCGAATGCTCTCTGTTCCCTAGTTTGCTCAAGATTGATTTTTGCCAGCTCAAGTGCCAACGACGCTGATTCACCCTGAGACAACCCAGCTGCACTATACTGACCATTTTGCTCCGTAGGTGTATCATCTTCCTCCTGCGAGAACATAGGAGTTTTTGCCCTAGCTCCCGTAGAGGGATGAGTCAAGATGTGCCATCTCTTCTTCTATAAGTTTGTCAGCAATCAGTGAACGCAGTTGTGCAGCTGTGAGAGTGCGTTTGTACGTAATGCCAATGGAAAGAGCAATTTGCCAACAACGCTGTAGGGACAATTCAGGTAGGTTATGCAAAGTATATGCCGACACCAGACGTCTGACTCGTCGAGGTGGCATAAGTTATTCGCTATGCACAGTACGATTGCAGAATACGCATAAAAGCAAAGCTGACTGCAAAAAGTCTCCACACCGAACAGGCTAGTAACGACTGACACGCAAAATTTGTAAAGCAATGCCAGACAGCAAGCTGCACAATGTTCCTGCTACGAGCTTCACCCTAAGCTCAACCGTTTCTCTAAGTCCAGCTCAACTCTCGGACAGGCTACCCATATTACAACCCAGGATTCCAAATGGCCTGTTACCCCGGGTGTAATGGGAGCAAATAAACACAGTAGAAAAAGTTTAGACTTATATTATCCTTCACCAATTTAGAACAGCAATATGTACACTATGTACAGTGATAAGTATAGTGCACTCCACGGTAAGCAAAGCAGAAATAGAAGCCACAAGATAGCAGACCGTGCTTCAACCAGCTCTAGAATGGGAATGACAAGGGCAGACAGGAGAGCGGTACCCACATAACCTCTGCGATTGCCAAAACCATCTTCTTATTGGCTAGAACCTGGTCACTAGTTGAACGACGGGGCCCCATCATCAACTGTTAGCAACCTGGTTCGCTGGTTGGGGGAGATAGCCTGTAAATAAGGGTGTGTACATGCGCCGAATAAAGGTTACGAACTCTTTGCATGCCACATATGCCAACAGCAACCACAACAACTTCTCCTACCTTGTATGCCACTAGCTACCACCACAACCCCTCCCACCTTGTATGCCACTAGCAACCACCACAGTCTATACAACGTTCTGTGAACAGAGTTCTACGGAACTAACAAGAATAATGAGACAGACAATCTGTCCCACCAAGAGACAACAACTTCTCCTACCTTGTATGCCACTAGCAACCACCACAACCTCTCCAACCTTGTATGTCACTAGAAACCACCACAACCTCTTCTTCCTTGAATGCCACCAGCAACCACCACAACCTCTCCCACCTTGAATGCCACCAGCAACCACCACAACATCTCCCACCTTGTATGCCACCAGCAATCACCAAAACCTCTCCCACCTTGTATGCCACCATCAACCACCACAACCACTCCCACCGTGTATGCCCCCAGCAACCACCACAACCTCTCCCATCTTGTATGCCACCAGCAACCACCACAACCTTTCCAACCTTATATGCCACCAGCATCCACCACAACCTCTCCCACATTGTATGCCACCAGCAACCACCACAGCCTCCCCCACCGTTTATGCCACCAGCAACCACCACAACTTTCTCTCCTTGTATGCCACCACGAACTACCACAACCTGCCCCATGTTGTATGCGACCAGCAGCCACCACAACCTCCCCCACCTTGTATGCAACCAGCAACCTCCACAACCTCCCCTACTTGTATGCCACTAACTACCACCACAACCTCCCCTACCTTGTATGCCACCAGTAACCCAAACAACCTCAACCACCTTGTATGCCACCAACAACCACCACAACCTCCCCGACCTTGTATGTCACCAGCAACCACAACAACCTGTCCCACCTTGTATTCTATCAGCAACATCCACAACCTCTCCCACCTTGTATGCCACCAGCAACCATCTCAACTTCCCACACCTTGAGTGCCACCAGCAACAACCACAACCTCTCCCACCTTGTATGCCACCAGCAACCACCGCAATCTCTCCCACCTTGTATGCCACCATCAACCACCTCAATCTCTCCCACCTTGTATGCCACCAGGAACCACAACAACATCTCCCATCTTGTATGCCACCAGCAACCACCACAATCTCTCATACCTTGTATGCCACCATCAACTACCACAACCTCTTCCACCTTGTATGCCACCAGCAACCTCCAAAACCTCTCCCTCCTTGTATGCCACCGGCAACCACAACAACCTCTCCCTCAATGTATGCCACCAGCAACCACCACAACCACTTCCACCGTGTATACCACCAGCATCAACCACAACGTCTCCCACCTTGTATGCCACCAGCAACCACCACAACATCTCCTACCTTGTATGCCACTAACAACCCACACAACCTTCCCCACCTTGTATGCGGCCACGACCACCACAACCTTCCCACCTTGTATGCCACCAGCAACCAGCAGAACCTCCCCCACCATGTATGCCCCCAGCAACAACCACAACCTCCCCCACCTTGCATGCCACCAGCAACCACCACAAACTCTCCTACCTTGTGTGCCAACAGCAACCACCACAACGTCCCCCACCTTGTATGACACTAGCAACAATCACAATGTTACAAAAAACGCGATTCTAAAAGCTTAGAGATCTCCAGTGAATACTAGCAACGACTGCCCTTCTAGCATCCAGCCTGTTACTGGGTTTTCATAACAAGTAGTCAGTATCCTTGTCCAATTATCCATTAGAAATCAGTAATATTCAATAGAGCTTCAGGATTACAACTGGTAGGCTACTAACTAGAGAAATTAAAATTTAATAGATTTATTAATCATTAAGTTGTCTAGAGTTATATTATCAAATTAAATTAAATTAAATTAATCACAGCAATCTAAATAAAATCAATCTCTCGAGTTCAATATTATTGTGCTGAAAGCACATATCACATTTATAATTCTTAAGTACCGTCTGGTACATTAACATTTAATAAGATATTACAAATATGTACAAGTAAGTTTGTGTATGCGTGAATGTGCTCTAAGTAGTTCACTATGTCTCACGACTCGACTAGACTTAAACAAGTGACTTACAAAGTCCTCACATAAAGTAACTTCTTGACCGACTGGCAACCAGAACAGTCTGCTTGAACAATGAAAAGAATGCTAAGCCCAATAGCCATATAACAAGCGACTGTGACACAATCAGGATCAAGGTGATAATATAACGACACTAAGCAGGGACCATCAGCAGATCCTCCACAAAAGTTACAAAACTCCCATACTACTGAATCTAAGTTCAGCATAGGAAAAACCCTGACTGTGATTATACAGAGATACCAGTACAAATTAGGTCATAAGCTATAGCTAAGGACCTGAGATACTCAGAGTGTCTATGAGACACAACCTCAGTACAACGTCAAAAATCACTAAGTCTATACAAGGTTCTGTGAACAGAGTTCTACAGAACTAACAAGAATAATGAGACAGACAATCTGTCCAACCACCAAGCGAGTCTCGAGCAGACTGAATACTTCACGAGAGGTGAGGACACCCCCCCCTCGATCACGTGATAGCCCCGTGGACAGCACAGCTCAGAAGCCGGCAGTATAACGAGCGACAAGCGATGATTACAGTAGTTTGACAATCAAGACTTGAACTGAGCACATATTATGTACATCTTAACAACATAAGTCAAATAAGAATATAACAGTCAAATAATAATATAAAGTCATACATTTACGATTTAGCTATTATCGCAAATATAAGCAATATAAAATTAAATGAAAAGGTAATATACATTATATATACATAATAATCATTGTAACCCATTCAGGGGTTGCAACACACAACTTCTCCCACCTTGTATGCCACCAGCAACCACCACAACCTCTCTCACCTTGCATGCCACCAGCAACCACTACAACCTCTCCAAACTTGTATGCGACCAGCTACCACCACAACCTCTCCCTCATTGTATGCCACCAGCAACAAACACATCATCTCTCACCTTGTATGCCACTAGCAACCATCACAACCCCCCCACCTTGTATGCCACTAGGAACCACCACAACCTCTCCAACCTAGTATGCCACTAGAAACCACCACATTGTTCGCATTGCTATTGTGCCGTGCGGACAGGCTGTGCAGTAGCTCCTGATACAACTGGTTTACTGTGCAGTTTTCCTGTTTTGTGCATATAACATGGCGGATCGCATTGGACGCCGGGTGAGCACTGTTTGTGTGGAATTGGTGCGTGGCACGCTTACAGGAACAACCATGCACGTGTTACTGCATGCCATCATCAGTGAGGTATATGGAATACCGACCGAAGAATTATATGGAGTAGCAGTCAATGGTGTGTCGAGAATTTTCATCAAGTTTAAAGATGCAGGATTCTACACAAGCATAGTCAACAAATATCAAGAGAAGAGGCTGGCAGTGAACACTATGGTGGAAGTCTGCTTACATGATGTGTCCAGCTATGTGACGTGGGTGAAAGTACGAAACGTGCCTTTTGAGGTGACGGAGCATGATGTGACGGCGGTGTTTAGCAGCTATGGGAAAATCCACTCAGCAGTGATGGGGGTGTGGCAAAATGGACCTTATGAGGGGCTACCTGAAGGATCATTTACGCTGAAAATGACGTTGAGGCAGCCAATTCCATCATACGTATTTATGGAGGTCTTCCGAACGCAGGTCTACGTGTACTACTCAGGGCAGCGGAAGACTTGCAGATTATGTGGGTCTTTTGAACATATGGCGGCCCAATGCTATAAAAAAGCTGGACGGAGGGAACAGGTACCAGTGATCTTACATCAGAGGAATGCTCTGGGGGTGTCGGAGGAAGGAGTAAGGCCAAACAAGATTCCTTGCCGATGGAGTGACGAAGTGGACAGGGCTGAGGCGACTATGGAGGAAAGTGTAACACTAACAGTTGATAAGGGACAGACGACATCGACGTCTGATGAGGAGGGTACGGGCCAACAGGATGGCTTGCTGGAGGAAGTACTTAGTTCCTTTTTGCATGACGTTGAAGAGGGACAGGTGGATGAAGGGTGTAACCTGGTGCAGGCAACTGTGCAGCAAGATCAGGAGGTTAGGAATACTGTGTGCACTAATGTTAATGTGCACAACGTTGTGGCAGAGGTCCATAGGGCAGAAAAGACAGATGACGAGGTGTGTGGGGAGGGGAGTTCTCGTAAGAGAACTGCAGGAACGTCTGAGATGGACGATGTTCTTACTCCAGGACAAAGAACAGGAGTAAAATCTTGGAGAAAGGATGTATGTCATAAGGTGAAAGAGGGAAGGGGTAATGTAGGGTTTAATGGTTCTAGGGATAATGAAGGGATAGGGGGGGGTGAATAAGCAAGCTGTCAAGAAAGATGCCATACAGCAGGACGGTATAGGAGGGTGTGTGCCAAGAAGAAAGGGTAAACCACCACTTTTAAAATAATTCACGATAGTAACTGTAAATGTAAATGGATTGAAGAATGAAGTGAAACGAGTATGGATGGAATGGTTTTTGAGGAGATATAATGTGGATGTATTATTCGTCTCTCGACCTCCGGGGAGAGAGGACGCACGCCTAGTAGCTACACCTGCCCTCTGGTGGTGACCTTTAGCAACTAGAAGACAAAATGGCGTACCGAGTGGGACAGAGGATTAACACTGTATACAGCTGATACGTGGCACACTTACTGGAACTACGATGCATACATTGCTGCCTGCTATCATCAGGGACGCCTATGGTGTCCCCAACGAGGAAGTTTATGGTGTTGCCTTAAATGGGATGAACAGAGTTTTCCTGAAACTGAATCATACCGGTGTCTACGACAGACTTGTTGACGAGTACCAGGAGAGGAAGGTGACAGTGAACTCGGCAGTGGAGGTTGTTCTGCATGACGTATCCAGGTACTACACATGGGTGAAGGTGAGAAATGTCCCTTTCGAGGCGACGGCGTATAGTATACAGGAGGTATTCCATAACTACGGAAAAGTCCATTCGGCAACGATGGGAGTATGGACAGAGGGGCCATATAAGGGAAGACCTGAGGGTTCTTATACCCTCAAAATGACGTTTGCTAGGCCTATACCGTCCTATGTCATGCTGGTGGAGTCCAGGACGCAAGTCTTTGTACACTATGCCGGCCAGAGAAAGACCTGTCGACTCTGTAGCTCATATGAACATATGGCAGCACAGTGTCCTAGAAAGCAGCCTACCAGGGCTCCTGGTACGTTGGCAGTGGAGCAGAGACCATGTGAGTTGATGCCTGAGTTGCGAGAGGAGGAAGCAGTGACGAGTGGTAGATGGAGCGAAGAAGTAGAACGGGAAGTATCGACGGTCGGTACCTGTGTTACCCTCCCGGAGGTGACAGGGGAGGGGCCCCCATCACCTGAGGGACGGGTGGACGTGGAAGAGTCTACCCAGGAGAAGCTGCTGGAAGCGGTTCTGCAGGAGTTTTTCGAAGAGAAGGTGGCCGGGGAGGATGGTCCTGAGAAGTCAAGTGAGATGCAGCTGATGGTTGAGCAGCAGGGACAGGTGAAGGGTCCGAGGAATGACAGAGAGGACATGGAAGTGGTGGTGGAAGTCCATCAGGAGGACGTGCAGGACGTAGATTTGTGTGTGAGTGAGAGCTCACGAAAAAGAACTGCGGGTGCTTTTGATCTAGATGAGGTTTTAACACCTGGGCAGAGACCCGGGAAGAAGTCATGGGTAGTGGTAGGGGAAAAGGCAAACAGGGGAGGGGGTGTACCGGGGAAGATCAGTGGGGGGGGGCAAGGAGGGGCTGGTGGACAGGTTAGAAAAAAGGATAAAAATGGTACAGGTACTGAGAAAGGTGAAGTGAGTAAGATACAGCGGCATAGGGGTAAGCCACCTCTTCTAGCAAATTCAAGTGTGTCACAATAAATGTCAATGGGCTTAAATCTGAGGTAAAAAGGGTTTGGTTAGAGTGGTTTTTACGAAGGTTTGATGTGGATGTATGTTTTTTGCAGGAGCATAACCATAGGTTAGGGAGTGAATTGAGTTTGAGGGGTTATAAAATGTTTGTCAGTAATGCTTTGCAATTAAAAGGAGGGGTAGCAGTAGCTGTAAAGGAGACCAGCCCATTGCGTGTCATGGGTTGGGAGGAGGGGGGAGGGGGGAGGGTTGTAAGGGTAGATGGGCACTGGGGGGTGGGGAGAGTATGTTTCATTGGTGTATATATGCCGGCATGTAACAATGTTAGAGTCAAAGTTGATTTTGTACGTGATGTTTTGATGTATTATTTGCGAGGTTTACCTTCTATAACTGTACTTGGAGGTGACTGGAACTGTGTGATTAGGTATGGTGATGTGACGCCGAGGGGGGCAGGATGTGTTTTAGGTGCGCTAAGGGATGTGTTAAGGGATGTGGGAGTTGTAGATGTGGTGGGTAGGGGGGAGTATGGGGTGGAGCACACGTTCATTCGTGGGAATTATGGGGCGAGGTTAGATAGGATATATGTGATGCAGGGGATTGGTGTGGAGAGAGTGAGGGCTTTTGATGTCGGTTTTTCGGATCACAGGGCGGTGATAGCTGATCTGCGGGTGGATGGTATAGTTCGCATATATGCTGGGTATTGGAAATTGAATGTGAGGCTTCTGCAGGAGGGGGATGAAGGCTCATCCTTTGAGGAATGGTGGAGACATTGCTGGGAGGGTAGGGATGGTGGGATGGATTTGCTTGACTGGTGGGAGATGCGGGCAAAGACAGCAATAGCAGAGTTTTTTAGGATACGTGGAAAGGAACAGGCAAGGTGGAGATATGGTTTGCAAAACTACCTGGAGGGACAGCTGAATGCTGTTTACGACGGGGGGGGAAGGGAAGATGTGCAAGGTGAGGTGGATGGTTTAAGGAGTAGGATTGAAGGATTGCATAATGAAAGGTTTAACGCGATTAGAGTTAGGGCAGGATTAGAGGAGGTGTTAAAGGGTGATCGACCATCAGGTTATGTCCTGAGAAAATTTAGGGAAAGGCAGATGGTGACTACCATAGCGCATCTAGTGGTCGCTGATGGGGGGGGGAGGATATGTGGTGGGTCAAGGTCTTACTGATACAGATGATATTAGTGGTTATGCTGATTATTGGTTTAGGGAGAAATGGAGGAGGAACAAGGAAGCTGTCAGTGAGGAGGTATTTGGGGTTATGCAGAATACTATTGTATTGGGACAAGAGGAACGGGAAATGCTGGAGGGTAGTATTAGTGAGGAGGAGGTGGGGGAGGCGGTTTACGGGATGAGTCAGGGTAAGACGCCGGGCATTGATGGAATACCGAATGATTTTTATAGAGTTTATTGGGAATGCATTAGGTATGGGTTAGTGGAAGTCTTGAATCATATGTGGAGCAGTGGGAGGATGGGGAAGACCCAGAAAACAGGGATCGTTGTGTTGGTGCCGAAGAAGAAGGATGGGAAAGTATTGAATGATTATAGAGCAATATCCTTAATGTGTGCAGATTATAAAATTTATGCTAAAATTCTGGGCAATAGACTGAAGAAGGTTCTAGGATCAGTGGTACATGGGGGACAGTTTGGCATTCCGGGAAGAAGTATGAGGGACGGGCATAGTCACATAAGGGATTTTATTGAGGACTGCACCGGAGGGGGAATACTTGGATTAGATTGGGCTAATGCGTATGATTGTGTGAATAGGGATTTCTTAAAAGTTTGTTTGGAACAGTTGGGTTTGGGGGAGAAGGTGGTGAGATGGGTGCAAACCTTGTATGAGGGAGCAGTTATTAGGGTACAGGTTAATGGTAAGTTGGGGGACCCAGTACTGATGGAGAGAGGTTTGAGGCAGGGCTGTCCACTCTCTCAGTTATTGTTTGCCTGCGTACAGAATCCATTTTATGGGCTGGTGGATGAGGTGATGAATGAACATGGGATTAGGGGGGGTGGGCGGGGGGGGATTGTGGGGTACGTAGATGATATTACTGTGCTGGTAAGGCATGAGGAAGATCTAAGGAAAGTTGGTGGAATCATTCAGATTTTTGGGGACGCCACGGGTATGAGAGTTAATTTAATGAAGTCGAGACTATTAGAGGTGGGGGATTGGGTGGGAGGGGGCTTGGGGGAGGGTTTGGGATGGTCAGTAGTGGACAGAATTAAGGTTTGTGGAATATGGTACATGGCGGAAGTGCAGGAGAGTAGGAAGATAAATTCGGAATTAGTTACGAGCAGGGTTTTGGGTAGGCTAGGAGGCTTAAGGGCTAGGGACGTAACATTACAGCAGAGAGTTTTAGTGGTCAACTCTCTGGTTTACAGTAAGGTGTGGGGAGTGGCTGAGGTGTTCCCTTTAAGAGCAGAGGATATTGCAGAGATCCAGAGGAAGGTTCTAAGGTATGTGTGGGGGTTTGGGAGGGCATGGTTGAGCAAGGACGTGGTGATGACGGATGTGAGACGTGGGGGTCTTGGCCTGATGTCATTGGGTCATAGAGTAATGGCTTTATATATTAAACAAAGATATATCCGGACTGGGGGGAACAGAGGAGTCAGGGTAGGTAGGGTAATGGAGGATGCACGAAGATGGTGGTGTGGAAGGGATTTGCGGTATTGTGAGGATATGTTGAGGGTTTTATTACATGTTAAACAGGTGTCCACGTTAAAGGTCAAACGAATAGTGGGTGCTGTGGTAGGCAAGGGTGTCTTACAGGGACTTGCTGTATATCCAACATATGACTGGATAAGCATATGGAGGAAGTTTGGCTTGCTTAGAATAACAGCGAGGGTACGAGAGTTAGTATATCGTTTTCTGATGGGAATATTGGCCTCTAGGGATGTGTTATATAAAATGGGTCTTGTGAGAGAGGACTCATGCTTGCATTGTGGGGACATCGAAACGGCTTTTCATGCGGTATATTTTTGTCCCTCTTTGGAGGGGGTGAGGTTATGGATGGTGAGAGTTATCAGACTTTTGGGGGGGGGCAATGGCCATTCCTACGGGATTTAATGTTGGATGTAACTGGGGTGACGGGTGATGTGGGTAGAGCCTTAATGTATGTTATGACGGATTATTTACATGTATCTTGGGGGATGAGGGAGGTTAGGGGAGAGTTGAGGATAAAAGCGTTAGCAGCGAGATTTTATAGAACTATGTGTAGGAATAGGCAAGTCTATGGTGGGAGGTGGGTAGTTAGCTTTTCGGAGGGTTACCGGAATCTCACTGTGGGGGGCCTTCTCCTCATGAACCCAGGGGGCGGGCAAAGGGTTGGTCTCCTACCGGGGGACACATGAGGGTGGGTTGGTTTAGGCTTCTTTGTAGTGTGGATGGTGGGAGGGTTATGAATAGAGTGGAAGGGAGATGAATGAGGATTTGGAATCTATGGTTATGTTCACTGCATACAGGATAACCTTAAAAACCATGATGACTAAACCTTGGGATCTCGGGTTTAGAGCAGAATGATGTTAAGATAAGCACACAAGTTAACTTGATCGTTGTATAACTTATGGCTTAGTCAATTTTATAATCACATATAATGACACCTTTTTCTATGTACCTAATCATGTTATGTAATGATATATGAATTATAATGAATAGTGAGGTATTAGGTTAGGAGTGGACAATTTTATTGTGAGATGCCCTTAATGGGGTTTCTGTGAGATTGTAAACTGGTTTTGTTCAATGGTGTTATTGGGGAAAAAATAAGGATGGAACATGTACGAACTTGTATGTCAATATTTTTAATTATGACTACTGTATGTGCATGAGGAATTTTTATTCCCATGATAACGCCCAGTATAATAACATTGATAATAGGGAAAAGGGGGGGGGTAGTATGTGCCGGCACGAAGTAAGTGCGGCGAGTCTTTAGGCAATGAGAATTATAATTATATGCTAATTAGTTGTTTATATATTATCTTTTAGACTGTTTATATAAAAAAAAAAAAAAAAAAAATCAGCAATGATGTACTAGTGTTTCAAATAGGGAGATAAGGTTTTTATGTCCTGTAACTAGACAGTTGTATGGGTTGCTACTTGCGTATATAATGTTATGTCTTTTACTTGAGGGTGTTTCCTGCCCAGTGTTTATGTGGGGAGTTTCATTGTGATATGTACCAATGTAATGTTTATTGTCGGCTTTGGTTGCCTAATGTTTAAATTAATGTTCTTATAATTTTAATTTTTGTATGTTAAATAATATTTATTGTGCACTTTGTGCAAGGGGTCTAATTGTACAGAGTTGTGGGGGATTTATGTGGACACAGACATAAAATTTTGAGTTTTTGGTTTTTGCTAATTTTTTTGTTCGGTGCTGGAGCTCTCTCGCTCTTTATTATGTTAAGAGTTTCCTGCTATTTGCGGGAAGTATTATGTGGTATGTCTTTGTAATTTTATTGTAGGGTTAGCCTTTGTTTAATTATTGTAATGTATAATTTTATCCTTCGTATGCTGCATCATATCATCTGTGTACTTTGTGCAAGGAGGTTTTACTGTACTGTATAATAGGCATGATTTGAAGGTTTAGAATTTGTTGATGTTTTTTCTGAGCAGGTGTTATCCTGTTCGTTTCATTGTTCTGTGATGGTATATTCTTTAATACAATATGAATGTAACACTTGTGGTATGCTATGGGGTTGATGGTAGGTCATTGTATTTTCAAACGGTTAATAATTGTGTTCTTTTATTTATTTATATCTTGTACTGTGTCCTCTTAATAAAAATATAAAAAAAAAAAAAAAAAAAACCACCACTTTTAAAATAATTCACGATAGTAACAGTAAATGTAAATGGATTGAAGAATGAAGTGAAACGAGTATGGATGGAATGGTTTTTGAGGAGATATAATGTGGATGTATGCTTTATACAAGAACATAATTATAAGATAGGCTGTGCTTTGGCATTAAAGGGTTATAAATTGTATGTAAGTGGGTCTGTTAGGTTAAAAGGGGGAGTGGCAGTGGCTGTGAAGGAAAATAGTCCCTTACGTATTATAAAGTGGGAAGAAGGGGGGGGGAGGGTAGTGAGGGTGGATGGTGAGTGGGGAGCATCTAGAGTATGTTTCATTGGGGTTTATATGCCAGCAGAGAATATAATCAAAGTAAAAGAGGATTTTGTGAGAGACGTTTTAGTGTATTTTTTAAGGGGTTTACCTCTAGTCACTAATTGGGGGGGGACTGGAACTGTGTTATAAGGGGGGGGACGTGGAGCGAAGGGGGGCGGGTTGTGTATTACGGTCGTTACGCAATGTTTTACAGGATGCAGGGGTGAGGGACGTGGAGGGGAGTGAGGCTTGGAGAGTGGATTACACTTTTGTTAGGAGAAATTATTCAGCGAGGTTAGATAGGATTTATATAACGGAGGCAGTTAGGGTAGGAGTGGTAAAAACAGTGGACGTAGGGTTTTCGGATCATAGGGCAGTTTTGGTAGAACTGGATTGGGAGGGAGTGGTAAAGGTATATTCAAGTTTCTGGAAGTTAAATGCGAGGTTGGTGAGGAGTGAGGTGGTGAACGCAGAGTTTAGAGACTGGTGGGGACAATTGTGGAGGGCAAGGGATGGGGTAGGGAGTATTTTGGATTGGTGGGAAAATAGGGCTAAACCTGGTATCGCGGGGTTTTATAAATATAAAGGAAGGGAGGAGGCGAGGTGGAGGTACGGTTTACAGAATTATTTGGAACAGCAGCTCAATGAGTGTTATGTGAGAGATGAGGGGAAGTCTTTTGAAGAAATATCAGGGCTAAGAGGGAGACTAAGGGACATACATAATGAAAGATTTGATGAATTAAGGGTAAGGGCAGGTATGGATGCCGTGCTATGGGGAGATAAACCGTCGGGTAGTGTGTTAAGAAGTTTTCGCATTAGACAACAGGAGTCCACTATAATACTTTTAGAGGTTAGTGACGATTTGGAAGGTTATACTAAGGGGCAAATGTTGGTGACAACTGAGGGGATAAGTAATTATGCGGACTATTGGTTTAAAAGGAAATGGGAAAAAGGTAATTTGGGGATAGTTAATAAAGAAAGAGGAGGGGTGAAGGTCTTGGGGAAAGGTGGGGAGGACAGAGGGGGATTGGAGGGAATAATAAGTATGGAAGAAGTGAAAGAGGCAGTGTTCAATTTAAGTAAGGGGAAAGCACCGGGAATTGATGGGCTTTCCAATGATTTTTACAGAGTGCATTGGGAAACCATAAATGTTTGTTTGGTTCAGGTATTGAATTGTATGCTGAAGGAAGGGAAATTGGGAACGTCACAGAGGACGGGTGTGGTCGTGCTTGTAAAGAAAAAAAGCGAGGGGAGAACACTGAGCACGTACAGGGCCATATCTTTAATGTGTACGGATTATAAGATTTTTGCGAAGATTTTAGGGAACAGGATGAAGAAGGTAATAGGTGGTATGGTGCACAAGGGTCAGTTGGGAATTCCGGGTCGTAGTATGAGGGATGGACATAGTCGTATTAGGGAATTTTTGCAGGGTTGTAAGGGTGGTGGAATTTTGGGCATTGATTGGGAGAATGCTTATGACGGTGTGAATAGAGAGTACATGGTTGACACTTTAAGGCTTATGGGTTTTGGGGAGGGAATAGTAAAATGGGTGAAGACCTTGTATGCAGAAGCTACGATTCAGGTGCAAATTAATGGTAGGTTGGGTAGCGTGTTGAAAATGGAGAAAGGTTTGAGACAGGGGTGTCCTATGTCTCAAATTCTGTTTGCATGTATGCAACACCCGTTTTATGGAATGGTTGAGGAAGCAACAACGTTACAGGAGGAGGGTAAGGGGTTCACAGAGGTAGTTGGTTATGTAGATGACACAACAATACTGATCAATGATGTCGAAGGTTTGCGAAAGGTGGAGAGAGTAATGAGGTTTTTTGGAGAGGCGTCAGGCATGCGTGTCAACAGGGCTAAATCGAAATTATTAGAGATAGGAGATTGGGTGGGGGGTAGAATGGGGGTGGAGTCTGGATGGGATGTGACTGAACAGCTGAAAATTTGTGGGATTATCTATATGGCAGATGAGCAAGAGGCTAGGCGGAGGAATTCGGAATTGGTGGGAGAGAAAGTTGTACAACGGATTAGGAACCTAAGAGCGAAGGATGTTACTCTAATGCAAAGGGCAATAATAATAAATTCATTGGTTTATAGTAAAGTGTGGAACGTGGCAGTGGTGTATCCTTTACGGGAACAGGAGATAAAGGAGATACAGAGAAGGGTGCTTCGTTATATATGGGGTTTTGGACGAGCATGGCTAAGTAAAGAGGTGGTTATGACGAATGTGCGCAGAGGGGGAGTAGGGCTTTTGATGCTAGGGCCGAGGGTAAAGGCCATGTATGTTAAACAAAAGTACGTAAGGGAGGGGGGGGGGTAAAAGGGGTGAGGGTTGGGAGGGTGATGAGGGATGTACGACGATGGTGGGGAGGAAAGGACTTGATGGAATGTGAGAATATGCTAAGGGTTATGTTAGTAATAGGTGAGGTAAAAAAGCTCAAGGTGGGAAGGTTAGTAGAGATGAGTAGGAAACCAGAAGTGATGCAAGGGGTGGCGGTATACCCTTTGTATGATTGGGGTACGATTTGGCATGATTTCCAGAAACTTAGATTAATGCCTAGGGTAAGGGAGTTAGTTTATAGGTTTGTAATGGGGATTTTAGCGTCAAAGCAGGCTTTGTGTGTGATGGGTTTGGTAAAGGAGGCGAAATGCGAACATTGTGAGGAATCGGAAACAGCTTTTCATGCCGTATATTTTTGTAGGGAGTTGGGGCAGGTACGGGTGTGGCTGGCTAGAGTCTTCAAGTTAATGGGTGGGGGCAATGTAGAGCTCCTGCGTGCCCTAACTTTAGAGGTAAGGGGGGTGTCTGAGGTTGTAAAAAGAGCCATTCTGTACATTGTGACAGATTTCTTGTTTTATTCCTGGGGCTTGAAGGAAAAAGGCGGGGGGATTAGGGTAAGGGCAATTGCGGCAGGAATTTATCGCACGGTATGCAGAAATAAACTCATTTATGGTAACAGGTGGGCGACTGCGTTCCCGGAGGCATATAGAAATATAACGGTAAGGGGACTCAGTAATTTGGCTACTTAAGTACTAAGGGACCATTTTCCTTTTCTAGAGCGAGTTATGACCATAATGAAGGATATGTAAATGTGGTAGGATTGTCATGAGAGTTGTATGGGAGGGATGACATGTCAGATGTGGTGTAACTGGAGAGTTTTCTTGTGTGTGAATGTTTTAGTTTAACCATGTGTTGAAAGACAAGAGGTCATTGATGATCATAGTTTTAATAAGGTAAATGATCTTTGTAAATGAGACAACTACAAGAAGGAACACTCAAAGCATTGTTAACACACTGATAATAATGTGCTATGTAACTTTGTCAGTGAGACAACTACAAGAAGGAACACTCAAAACATTGTTAACACACTAATAATAATGTGCTATGTAACATGAGTGTGTATCTTTGTTATTTTAATAGTGTGTTTAGTTTCTCTGTGGTAAGGTGTGGAAATGGCTATTTTGTCACCTTTATTATATTGTAATTTTTGAGGTGTTTAGTATTATGTCTTTGTGTATAAAGTTTAATATACAATATTAATGAGTGTGCAACGAATTGGATTATATGAGAATGTCTTTGTTTATAAAGTTTCATATATAATGTAAATAAGTGTGACATTCTTTGGATTATATTGCCTTTTGTGTTATAAGATACTGGCTGTAGTTTATGGATATAATAAACCCACCTGTATGTACAGGTGTGGGCTGTTTTTAGTTACATGTATGTTGTGTGTGCTGGTTGGGCACTTTGGAGGGGGAATCAAGCATTTACAGTTGAACGTGTTTTTCTTATGTATAAGTTTAGTGCTGGGATAAGGAATGTGAAGTTGTTTGTTTTTATTATTTAATGGATCACGTTTCTTTGTTTATGTAACCTAAGTATTGCATACATGTATGATGTGTATTGTTTAAAAAAAAAAAAAAAATAATTATTGTAAAAGGAGGGGTTTGTAGGATATGTTGTGGGTTGTGTATCTGATTGTAATATGGCCATTATCTATAGTATTTATTTTCTGTACTGGGATTGTGTAATAGGGGTTATTGAAAATATCCAGTATAGTTTTTAATTTTATTATACTCTTATACATCCTTGTATTTGTTCTGTGTTTTAAATAAAAATATAAAAAAAAAATTCATGTCTCCCCTGGGATGGCACACTTCATGTCTCCCCTGGGATGGCACACTTCTTGTCTCCCCTGGGATGGCACACTTCATGTCTCCCCTGGGATGGCACACTTCATGTCTCCCCTGGGATGGCACACTTCTTGTCTCCCCTGGGATGGCACACTTCATGTCTCCCCTTGGATGGCACACTTCTTGTCTCCCCTGGGATGGCACAATTCATGTCTCCCCTGGGATGGCACACTTCATGTCTCCCCTGGGATGGCACACTTCTTGTCTCCCCTGGGATGGCACACTTCATGTCTCCCCTGGGATGGCACACTTCATGTCTCCCCTGGGATGGCACACTTCATGTCTCCCCTGGGATGGCACACTTCTTGTCTCCCCTGGGATGGCACACTTCATGTCTCCCCTGGGATGGCACACTTCATGTCTCCCCTGGGATGGCACACTTCTTGTCTCCCCTGGGATGGCACACTTCATGTCTCCCCTGGGATGGCACACTTCATGTCTCCCCTGGGATGGCACACTTCATGTCTCCCCTGGGATGGCACACTTCTTGTCTCCCCTGGGATGGCACACTTCATGTCTCCCCTGGGATGGCACACTTCATGTCTCCCCTGGGATGGCACACTTCTTGTCTCCCCTGGGATGGCACACTTCCTGTCTCCCCTGGGATGGCACACTTCCTGTCTTCCATTGGGTGGCATACTTCCTGTCTCTCCTGAGATGGCACACTTCCTGTCTTCACTGGGATGGCACACTTACTATGTCCCATGAGATGGCACACTTCTGTCTTCCCTGGGATGGCACACTTCCTGTCTCCCCTGGGATGGCACACTTCCTGTCTCCCTTGTGAAGGCACACTTCTGTCTTCCCAGGGATGGCACACTTCCTGTTTTCCCTGGGATGGCACACTTCCTGTCACCCCTGCGATGGCACACTTCTGTCTTCCCTGTGATGGCACACTTCCTGTCTCCCTTGGGATGGCACACTTTCTGCCTCCATTTGGATGGCACACTTCCTGTCTTCAATGAGATGGTACACTTCCAGTATTCCCTGGGATGGCACACTTCCTGTCTTCCCTGGGATGGCACACTTCCTGTCTTCCCTGGGATGGCACACTTCCTGTCTCCCTTGGGATTGCACACTTCTATCTTCCCTGGGATGGCACACTTATTATCTCCCCTGGGATAGCACACATCTGTCTTCCCTGGGGTGGCACACATCCTGTCTCCCCTGGGATGGCACACTTCTGTCTTCCCTCGGTTTGCACACTTCCTCTGTCCTGTGGGACAGAACACTTCTGTCTTCCCTGGGATGGCACACTTCCTGTCTCCCCTGGGATGGCACACTTCTGTCTTCCCTGGGATGGCACACTTCCTGTCTCCCCTAGGATGGCACACTTCTGTCTTCCCATTGATGGCACACTTCTGCCTTCCCTGAGATGGCACACTTCTGTCTTCCCTGGGATGGCACAATTCTGCCTTCCCAGGGATGGCACACTTCAGTCTTCCCTGGGATGGCACACATCTTGTCTCCCCTGGGATGGCACACTTACTGTCTCCCCTGGGATGGCACACTTCCTGTCTTCCGCGAAATGGCACACTTCCTACTTCCCTGGGATTGCACACTTCCTGTCTCCCCTGGGATGGCACACTTCCTCTCTCCCCTGGGATGGCACACTTCCTGTCTTCCATGGGATGGCACACTTCCTGTCTCCCCTGAGATGGCACACTTCCTTTCTTCACTGGGATGGCACACTTGCTGTCTCCCATGAGATGGCACACTTCTGTCTTCCCTGGGATGGCACACTTCCTGTCTCCCCTGGGATGGCACACTTCCTGTCTCCCCTGTGAAGGCACACTTCTGTCTTCCCAGGGATGGCACACTTCCTGTTTTCCCTGGGATGGCACACTTCCTGTCACCCCTGCGATGGCACACTTCTGTCTTCCCTGTGATGGCACACTTCCTGTCTCCCTTGGGATGGCACATTTTCTGTCTCCCTTGGGATGGCACACTTCCTGTCTTCAATGAGATGGTACACTTCCAGTATTCCCTGGGATGGCACACTTCCTGTCTTCCCTGGGATGGCACACTTCCTGTCTCCCTTGGGATTGCACACTTCTATCTTCCCTGGGATGGCACACTTCCTCTGTCCCGTGGGACAGAACACTTCTGTCTTCCCTGGGATGGCACACTTCCTGTCTCCCTTGGGATAGCACACATCTTTCTTCCCTGGGATGGCACACATCCTGTCTCCCCTGGGATGGCACACTTCTGTCTTCCCTGGGATGGCACACTTCCTCTGTCTCGTGGGACAGAACACTTCTGTCTTCCCTGGGATGGCACACTTCCTGTCTCCCCTGGGATGGCACACTTCTGTCTTCCCTGGGATGGCACACTTCCTATCTCCCCTAGGATGGCACACTTCTGTCTTCCCATGGATGGCACACTTCTGCCTTCCCTGAGATGGCACACTTCTGTCTTCCCTGGGATGGCACACTTCTGTCTTCCCTGGGATGGCACAATTCTGCCTTCCCAGGGATGGCACACTTCCGTCTTCCCTGGGATGGCACACTTCAGTTTTCCCTGGGATGGCACACATCTTGTCTCCCCTGGGATGGCACACTTCTGTCTACTCTGGGATGGCTCAATTCCTGTCTCCCCTGGGATGGCACACTTCTGTCTTCCAAGGGATGGCACACTTCCTGTCTCCCCTGGGATGGCACGCTTCTGTCTTCCATGGAATGGCACACTTCCTTGCTCCACTCGAATGGCACACTTCTGTCTTCCCATGGATGGCACACTTCTGCCTTCCCTAGGATGGCAAACTTCCCTAGGATGACAAACTTCTGTCTTCACAGCGATGGCACCCTTGTGTCTTCCCTGGGTTGGCAGAATTCTGTTTTCCCAGGGATGGCACTCTTCCGTCTTCCCTGGGATGGCACACTTCTGTCTCCCCTGGGATGGCACACTTCTTGTCTCCCCTGGGATGGCACACTTCATGTCTCCCCTGGGATGGCACACTTCTTGTCTCCCCTGGGATGGCACACTTCATGTCTCCCCTGGGATGGCACACTTCTGTCTACCCACACTTCTGTCTACCCTGGGATGGCTCACTTCCTGTCTTCCCTGGGATGGCACTCTTCTGTCTTACCAGGGATGGCACACTTCCTGTCTACACTGGGATGGCACACTTCTGTCTACCCTGGGATGGCTCACTTCCTGTCTTCCCTGGGATGGCACTCTTCTGTCTTACCAGGGATGGCACACTTCCTGTCTACCCTGGGATGGCTCACTTCCTGTCTTCCCTGGGATGGCACTCTTCTGTCTTACCAGGGATGGTGCACTTCCTGTCTTCCCTAGGATGGCACACTTCTGTCTTCCCATTGATGGCATGCTTCTGCCTTCCCTGAGATGGCTCACTTCTGTCTTCCCTGGGATGGCACAATTCTGCCTTCCCAGGGATGGCACACTTCAGTCTTCCCTGGGATGGCACACATCTTGTCTCCCCTGGGATGGCACACTTACTGTCTCCCCTGGGATGGCACACTTCCTGTCTTCCGCGAAATGGCACACTTCCTACTTCCCTGGGATTGCACACTTCCTGTCTCCCCTGGGATGGCACACTTCCTCTCTCCCCTGGGATGGCACACTTCCTGTCTTCCATGGGATGGCACACTTCCTGTCTCCCCTGAGATGGCACACTTCCTTTCTTCACTGGGATGGCACACTTGCTGTCTCCCATGAGATGGCACACTTCTGTCTTCCCTGGGATGGCACACTTCCTGTCTCCCCTGGGATGGCACACTTCCTGTCTCCCCTGTGAAGGCACACTTCTGTCTTCCCAGGGATGGCACACTTCCTGTTTTCCCTGGGATGGCACACTTCCTGTCACCCCTGCGATGGCACACTTCTGTCTTCCCTGTGATGGCACACTTCCTGTCTCCCTTGGGATGGCACACTTTCTGTCTCCCTTGGGATGGCACACTTCCTGTCTTCAATGAGAAGGTACACTTCCAGTATTCCCTGGGATGGCACACTTCCTGTCTTCCCTGGGATGGCACACTTCCTCTGTCCCGTGGGACAGAACACTTCTGTCTTCCCTGGGATGGCACATTTCCTGTCTCCCCTGGGATAGCACACATCTGTCTTCCCTGGGATGGCACACATCCTGTCTCCCCTGGGATGGCACACTTCTCTCTTCTCTGGGATAGCACACTTCCTCTGTCCCATGGGACAGAACACTTCTGTCTTCCCTGGGATGGCACACTTCCTGTCTCCCCTGGGATGGCACACTTCTGTCTTCCCTGGGATGGCACACTTCCTGTCTCTCCTAGGATAGCACACTTCTGTCTTCCCATGGATGGCACACTTCTGCCTTCCCTGAAATGGCACACTTCTGTCTTTCCTGGGATGGCACAATTCTGCCTTCCCAGGTATGGCACACTTCCGTCTTCCCTGGGATGGCACACTTCAGTTTTCCCTGGGATGGCACACATCTTGTCTCCCCTGGGATGGCACACTTCTGTCTACTCTGGGATGGCTCAATTCCTGTCTCCCCTGGGATGGCACACTTCTGTCTTCCCAGGGATGGCACACTTCCTGTCTCCCCTGGGATGGCACGCTTCTGTCTTCCATGGAATGGCACACTTCCTTGCTCCACTCGAATGGCACACTTCTGTCTTCCCATGGATGGCACACTTCTGCCTTCCCTAGGATGACAAACTTCTGTCTTCCCAGCGATGGCACCCTTGTGTCTTCCCTGGGTTGGCAGAATTCTGTCTTCCCAGGGATGGCACTCTTCCGTCTTCCCTGGGATGGCACACTTCTGTCTCCCCTGGGATGGCACACTTCTGTATTCCCTGGGATGGCACACTTCCTGTCTCCCCTGGGATAGAACATTTCTGTCTTCCGTGGGATGGTACACTTCCTGTCTACACTGGGATGGCACACTTCTGTCTACCCTGGGATGGCTCACTTCCTGTCTTCCCTGGGATGGCACTCTTCTGTCTTACCAGGGATGGCACACTTCCTGTCTCCCCTGGGATGGCACACTTCTGTCTTCCCATGGATGGCTGTTGCGGCCCCCTTCCAAACTAGCGGATAAATGGTTAACCTGCCGGCCGGCAGTATCACTGGGTACGTCATCAAACCCATTGTGGGGACTGCTGAGCCGGCCTTAGCAGCATTATGTACCTGAACACCTCACGGTACGCATCTAAGCAGTAGGTACCTGAACACCTAATGGCACTCGTCTACTGGCTTTAGAAGCAGTAAGTACCTGAACACCTCAAGGTACGCATCGAAGCAGTAGTTACCAGAACACCTAATAGTACACATCTACTCGCTTTAGAGCTGTAAGTACCTGAACACCTCACGGTACGCATCCAAGCAGTAATTACCAGAACACCTTACAGTATAGATCTATTGGCAGAAGAGAGTATTCTCCTGCCCATCTTTTGGTATTCTACTTGCTTCTACTGATTTTAGAAGAGCCGCTCACCGCAGCTCACTGAGTCTGATGGCCTCAGTTACTTGACGGCCGCACTCAGTGAGCTTGCAGCATGGTGTTCTGCTAGTAATTCATCGGACCACCTTGCGGTGTGTCAATTGGTCTTGAAGGCGGTAGATAGTACTCGCCAGACCATCTTACGGTGTACTTCTACCGGCCTTGGAGAGTATTTACAGGACTACGGGTGATGTCTGCGGACTCAACGCCTACACTTGTCAACTGTGGGCCGGAGTCTTCTGATGCTGTTTTAGTGGGACATTACATGAAGAAAAGGTTGGAGTGTTACACTGAACTGGGCTAGGACCGTAGAGTGACACTTAGGGAAGTATGATGGAGTGGAACACTGAGATATGCTACAGGACCGTAGTGGAACACTGAGAAGAAAAGGGTGTCGTGTGACACTGAAGATGGTCAGGTTGTAGTGTACATTGAATAGTATCTTGTGACTGGCCTTGAGAAAGACGCTGTGGGTGATAGTGTGCGACGTAGAGACATGGGTATCAAGAGTGACATAGTAAGGGAAAATGGTGTCGTGTGACACGGAGAGGAGTATCGTGTGATACAGAGAAAAGGGTGTCTAGTGGACACGGTTGAGCAGGAGCGTCATTACACGGAAGAAAGGGTGTCAAGTGACACAGTTGAGAGGGAGCGTCACAACACACCACGGATAAGTGTCGTGAGAGACACGAAGCGTCAAAAGGAGTTGATTGTAATTTATTATTGTAAATATGTTACGTATAATTTATTATTTTAGCATGGAGATTATATATATATATATATATATATATATATATATATATATATATATATATATATATATATATATATATATATATATATATATATATATATATATATATATATATATATATATATATATATGACACAGTAGTGTCAAGAGAGTTGTACCCTGTGTAGGGTCGGGAATTATTTATTAGCAAAATGCTAATTATAATTTATTATTGTAACCTGTATATATTATCAGATGTTTATTAGTTCAAATATCTCTAGACCAAAGATTGATTTTTACATAATATTAAAGATTAATTGATTTTAATGTCTATTTATGTATCCCGAACTTTTTATTACAAAATGAGTAAAACCACCATCTTAAAAATTACTTTTTTTTGTAATAATGGCACACTTCTGCCTTCCCTGGGATGGAACACTTCTGCCTTCCCTGGGATGGAACACTTCTGTCTTCCCTGGGATGGAACACTTCTGTCTTCCCTGGGATGGAACACTTCTGTCTTCCCTAGGATGGCACACTTCTGTCTACCCTGCTATGGCACACTTCTGTATTCCCTGGGATGGCACACTTCAGACTTTCCATGGATGGCACACTTCTGTCTTCCCAGGGATGGCACACTTCTGTCTTCCCTAGAATGGCACACTTCTGTCTATCTGGGATAGCACACTTCTGTCTTCAAATTGATGGAACACTTCTCTCAACTCTGGGATGGCACACTTCCTGTCTCCCTTGGGATGGCACACTTGTGTCTTTCATAGGGATGGTACACTTCTGTCTACCCAGGGATGGCACACTTCTGTCTTCCCAGGGAAGGCAAACTTCTGTCTTCCCTGGGATGGCACACTTCTGACTTCACATGGATGGCACACTTCTGCCTTCCCTGGGATGGCAGACTTCTGTCTTCACTGGGATGGCACAATTCTGTCTTCCATGGGATGGCACACTTCTACCTTCCCATGGATGGTACATTTCTGTCTACCCAGGGATGGCACACTTCTGTCTTCCCAGGGAAGGCAAACTTCTGTCTTCCATGGGATGGCACACTTCCGTCTTCCCAGGGAAGGCACATTTCTGCCTTCTCTGGGATAGCACACTTCTGTCTTCCCTGGGATGGCACACTTCTGTCTTCCCTGGGATGGCACACTTCTGTCTTCCCTGGGATGGCACACTTCTTTCTTCCCTGGGATGGCACACTTCTGTCTTCCCTGGGATAGCACACTACTGTCTTCACAGGGATTGCACACTTCTGTCTTCCCAGTGATGGCGCACTTCTGTCCTGCCATGGATGGCACACTTCTGTCTTCCCAGGGATGGCACACTTCCTGTCTCCCCTGGGATGGGACACTTTTGTCTTCCCAGGGATGGCACACTTCCTGTCTCCCGTGGGATGGTACACTTCCGTCTTCCCTGGGATGGGACACTTAATGTCTCCTTTGGGATGGCACACTTCTGTCTTCCCTGGGATGGCACACTTAACGTCTCCCCTGGGATGGCTCACTTTGCCTTCCCAGGGATGGCAGACTTTCTGTCTCCTCTGGGATGGCACACTTCTGTCTTCTTTGGGATGGCACACTTAATGTCTCCGCTGGGATGGAACATTTCTGTTTTCCCATGGATGGCAAAGTTCTACCTTGGATGGGATGGCACACTTCTGTCTTCCTTGGGATGGCACAATTCTGTCTTCCTAGGGATGGCACACTTGTGTCTTCCCTGGGATGGCACACATCCTGTCTCCCCTGGGATGGCTCTCTTCTGTCTTCCCTGGGAAGGCATATTTCTGCCTTCCAAGCGATGGCACACTTCTGTCTTCCTTGTGATTGCACACTTCTGTCTTCTCAGGGGTGGCACATTTCTGTCTTCCACGGGAAGGCACACTTCTGTCTTCAGTGAGATGGCACACTTCCGTCATCCCTGGGATGGCACATTTCTGTTTTCCATGGGATGGCACAATTCTGTCTTCCCAAGGATGGCACACTTCTGTCTTCCCTGGGATGGCACACTTCTGCCTTCCCAGGGATGGCACACTTCTGCCTTCCCTGGGATGGCACTCTTCTTCCTTCCCTGAGATGGCACACTTCTGTTTTCCCTGGGATAGCACACTTCTGTTTTCTCTGGGAAGGTACATTTCTGCCTTCCCAGGGATATCACTCTTCTGTTTTCCCAGTGATGGCACACATACGCCTTCCCGGGAATGGCATACTTTTGTCTTCCCTATGATGGCACACTTTTGTCTTCCCTGAGATGGTGCACTTATGTCTTAACTGGGAAGGCACACTTCCGTCTTCCCAGGGATGGTACTTTTCCGTCTTCCCTAGGATGGAACACTTCTGTCTTCCCTGGGATGTCACACTTCTGTCTTCCCTGGGATGGCTCAATTCCTGTCTCCCCTGGGATGGCACACTTCTGTCTTCCCAGGGATGGCACACTTCCTGTCTCCCCTGGGATGGCATGCTTCTGTCTTCCATTGGATGACACACTTCCTTGCTCCACTCGAATGGCACACTTCTCTCTTCCCATGAATGGCACACTTCTGCCTTCCCTAGGATGGCAAACTTCTGCCTTCCCAGCAATGGCACCCTTGTGTCTTCCCTGGGTTGGCACAATTCTGTCTTCCCAGGGATGGCACTCTTCCGTCTTCCCTGGGATGGCACACATTCTGTCTCCCCTGGGATGGCACACTTCTGTATTCCCTGGGATGGCACACTTCCTGTCTCCCCAGGGATAGAACATTTCTGTCTTCCGTGGGATGGTACACTTCCTGTCTACACTGGGATATCACACTTCTGTCTACCCTGGGATGGCTCACTTCCTGTCTTCCCTGGGATGGCACTCTTATGTCTTACCAGGGATGGCACACTTCCTGTCTCCCCTGTGATGGCACACTTCTGTCTTCCCATGGATGGCTGTTGCGGCCCCCTTCCAAACTAGCGGATAAATGGTTAACCTGCCGGCCGGCAGTATCACTGGGTACGTCATCAAACCCATTGTGGGGACTGCTGAGCCGGCCTTAGCAGCATTATGTACCTGAACACCTCACGGTACGCATCTAAGCAGTAGGTACCTGAACACCTAATGGCACTCGTCTACTGGCTTTAGAAGCAGTAAGTACCTGAACACCTCAAGGTACGCATCGAAGCAGTAGTTACCAGAACACCTAATAGTACACATCTACTCGCTTTAGAGCTGTAAGTACCTGAACACCTCACGGTACGCATCCAAGCAGTAATTACCAGAACACCTTACAGTATAGATCTATTGGCAGAAGAGAGTATTCTCCTGCCCATCTTTTGGTATTCTACTTGCTTCTACTGATTTTAGAAGAGCCGCTCACCGCAGCTCACTGAGTCTGATGGCCTCAGTTACTTGACGGCCGCACTCAGTGAGCTTGCAGCATGGTGTTCTGCTAGTAATTCATCGGACCACCTTGCGGTGTGTCAATTGGTCTTGAAGGCGGTAGATAGTACTCGCCAGACCATCTTACGGTGTACTTCTACCGGCCTTGGAGAGTATTTACAGGACTACGGGTGATGTCTGCGGACTCAACGCCTACACTTGTCAACTGTGGGCCGGAGTCTTCTGATGCTGTTTTAGTGGGACATTACATGAAGAAAAGGTTGGAGTGTTACACTGAACTGGGCTAGGACCGTAGAGTGACACTTAGGGAAGTATGATGGAGTGGAACACTGAGATATGCTACAGGACCGTAGTGGAACACTGAGAAGAAAAGGGTGTCGTGTGACACTGAAGATGGTCAGGTTGTAGTGTACATTGAATAGTATCTTGTGACTGGCCTTGAGAAAGACGCTGTGGGTGATAGTGTGCGACGTAGAGACATGGGTATCAAGAGTGACATAGTAAGGGAAAATGGTGTCGTGTGACACGGAGAGGAGTATCGTGTGATACAGAGAAAAGGGTGTCTAGTGGACACGGTTGAGCAGGAGCGTCATTACACGGAAGAAAGGGTGTCAAGTGACACAGTTGAGAGGGAGCGTCACAACACACCACGGATAAGTGTCGTGAGAGACACGAAGCGTCAAAAGGAGTTGATTGTAATTTATTATTGTAAATATGTTACGTATAATTTATTATTTTAGCATATATATATATATATATATATATATATATATATATATATATATATATATATATATATATATGTATATATATATATATATATATATATATATATATATATATATATATATATATATTTATATATATATATATGACACAGTAGTGTCAAGAGAGTTGTACCCTGTGTAGGGTCGGGAATTATTTATTATTTTAGCAAAATGCTAATTATAATTTATTATTGTAACCTGTATATATTATCAGATGTTTATTAGTTCAAATATCTCTAGACCAAAGATTGATTTTTACATAATATTAAAGATTAATTGATTTTAATGTCTATTTATGTATCCCGAACTCTTTATTACAAAATGAGTAAAACCACCATCTTAAAAATTACTTTTTTTTGTAATAATGGCACACTTCTGCCTTCCCTGGGATGGAACACTTCTGCCTTCCCTGGGATGGAACACTTCTGTCTTCCCTGGGATGGAACACTTCTGTCTTCCCTGGGATGGAACACTTCTGTCTTCCCTAGGATGGCACACTTCTGTCTACCCTGCTATGGCACACTTCTGTATTCCCTGGGATGGCACACTTCAGACTTTCCATGGATGGCACACTTCTGTCTTCCCAGGGATGGCACACTTCTGTCTTCCCTAGAATGGCACACTTCTGTCTATCTGGGATAGCACACTTCTGTCTTCAAATTGATGGAACACTTCTCTCAACTCTGGGATGGCACACTTCCTGTCTCCCTTGGGATGGCACACTTGTGTCTTTCATAGGGATGGCACACTTCCTGTCTCCCCTGGAATGGCACACTTCTGTCTTCCCTGGGAGGCACACTTCCTGTCTCCCCTGGGATGGCACACTTCTGACTTCACATGGATGGCACACTTGTGCCTTCCCTGGGATGACAGACTTCTGTCTTCACTGGGATGGCACAATTCTGTCTTCCATGGGATGGCACACTTTTACCTTCCCATGGATGGTACACTTCTGTCTACCCAGGGATGGCACACTTCTGTCTTCCCAGGGATGGCAAACTTCTGTCTTCCATGGGATGGCACACTTCCGTCTTCCCAGGGAAGGCACATTTCTGCCTTCTCTGGGATAGCACACTTCTGTCTTCCTTGCGATGGCACACTTCTGTCTTCCCTGGGATGGCACACTTCTGTCTTCCCTGGGATGGCACACTTCTTTCTTCCCTGGGATGGCACACTTCTCTCTTCCCTGGGATAGCACACTACTGTCTTCCCAGGGATGGAACATTTCTGTCTTCCCAGGGATGGCTCACTTCTGTCTCCCAGGGATGGCACACTTCCTATCTCGCCTGGGATGGGAGGGGTCTGCCTTCCCAGGGATGGCACACTTCCTGTCTCCCGTGGGATGGCACACTTCTGTCTTCCCAGGGATGGGCCCCTTAATGTCTCCACTGGGATGGCACACTTCTGTCTTCCCAGGGATGGCACTTTTAACGTCTCCTCTGGGATAGCACACTTATGTCTTCCCTGGGATGGCACACTTAATGTCTCCGCTGGGATGACACACTTCTGTCTTCCCATGGATGACACACTTCTGCCTTCCCTGGGATGGTACACTTCTTCCTTCACTGAGATGGCACACTTCTGTTTTCCCTTGGGTAGCACACTTCTGTTTTCTCTGGGAAGGTACATTTCAGCCTTCCCAGGGATATCACTCTTTTGTCTTCCCAGTGATGGCACACATACACCTTCCCGGGAATGGCATACTTTTGTCTTCCCTATGATGGCACACTTTTGTCTTCCCTGAGATGGTACACTTATGTCTTAACTGGGAAGGCACACTTCCGTCTTCCCAGGGATGGTACTTTTCCGTCTTCCCTAGGATGAAACACTTCTGTCTTCCCTGGGATGGCACACTTCTGTCTACCCAGGGATGGCACACTTCTCTCTTCCCTGGGGTGGCAGACTTCTGTCTTCCCAGGGATGGGACACTTAATGTCTCTTTTGGGATGGCACACTTCTGTCATCCCTGGGATGGCACACTTAACGTCTCCCCTTTGATGGTACACTGTCTTCCCAAGGATGGCACACTTTCTGTATGCTCTGGGATGGCACACTTCTGTCTTCCCTAGGATGGAACACTTCCTGTCTCCCCTGGGATGGCACCCTTCTGTCTTCCCTGGGAGGGAACACTTCCTGTCTCCCCTAGGATGGAACATTTCTGTTTTCCCATGGATGGCAAAGTTCTACCTTGGATGGGATGGCACACTTCTGTCTTCCTTGGGATGGCACAATTCTGTCTTCCTAGGGATGGCACACTTGTGTCTTCCCTGGGATGGCACACATCCTGTCTCCCCTGGGATGGCTCTCTTCTGTCTTCCCTGGGAAGGCATATTTCTGCCTTCCAAGCGATGGCACACTTCTGTCTTCCTTGTGATTGCACACTTCTGTCTTCTCAGGGTTGGCACATTTCTGTCTTCCACGGGAAGGCACACTTCTGTCTTCAGTGAGATGGCACACTTCCGTCATCCCTGGGATGGCACATTTCTGTTTTCCATGGGATGGCACAATTCTGTCTTCCCAAGGATGGCACACTTCTGTCTTCCCTGGGATGGCACACTTCTGCCTTCCCAGGGATGGCACACTTCTGCCTTCCCTGGGATGGCACTCTTCTTCCTTCCCTGAGATGGCACACTTCTGTTTTCCCTGGGATAGCACACTTCTGTTTTCTCTGGGAAGCTACATTTCTGCCTTCCCAGGGATATCACTCTTCTGTCTTCCCAGTGATGGCACACATACGCCTTCCCGGGAATGGCATACTTTTGTCTTCCCTATGATGGCACACTTTTGTCTTCCCTGAGATGGTGCACGTATGTCTTAACTGGGAAGGCACACTTCCGTCTTCCCAGGGATGGTACTTTTCTGTCTTCCCTAGGATGGAACACTTCTGTCTTCCCTGGGATGTCACACTTCTGTCTTCCCTGGGATATCACACTTCAGTCTTCCATTGGATGGTACACTTCTGTTTTCCCAGGTATGACACTCTTCTGCCTTCCAAGGGATGGCACACTTTTGTCTTCCCTGGGATGGCACACTTCTGACTTCCCTGGATGGCACACTTCTGTTTTTCCAGGTATGGCAGTCCTCTGTCTTCCAAGGGATGGCACACTTTTGTCTTTCCAGGGATGGCACACTTCCTGTCTTCTCCCGAATAGCACACTTCTTCCTTCCTGGGATGGCACACTTCTTTTTTCCCAGGTATGACACTCTTCTGTCCTCCAAGGGATGGCACACTTTTGTCTTCCCTGTGATGGCTCACTTCTGACTTCCCTGGGATGGCACACTTCTGTTTTCCCAGGTGTGGAACTCTTCTGTCTTACAAGCGATGACACACTTTTGTCTTCCCTGGGATGGCTCACTTCTGTCTTTCCTGGGATGGCACACTTCTGTCTTCCCTGGGATGGCACACTTCTGTTTTCCCAGGAATGGCACTCTTCTGTCTTCCAAGGGATGGCACACTCTTGTCTTCCCTGAGATGCCAAACTTCTGTCTTCCCTGGGATGTCCCACTTCTGTCTTCAATGGGATGGCAGAATTCTGTCTTCCATGGGATGGCACGCTTCTGCCTTCCCAGTCATGTCACACTTCTGTCTTCCCTAGGATGGCACGCTTCTGTCTTCTCTGGGATGTCACACTTCTGTCTTCCTTTGGATGGCACATTTCTGTCTTTCAAGGGATTGAGCACTTCTGTCTACTCAGTGATGGCACACTTCTGTCTTCCCCAGGATGGCACACTTCAGTCTTCCCTGGGATGGCACACTTCTGTCTTCCCACGGATGGCACACCTCTGTCTTCCCAGGGATGGCACACTTCTGTCTTCTTTGGGATATCTCACTTTTGTCTTTCATGGGATGGCACACTTCTGTCTTCCACGGGATGGCACACTTCTGTCTTTCCCGGGATGGCATACTTCTGTTTTCCCTGGGATGGCACACTTCTGTCTTCCACGGGATGGCACACTTCTGTCTTTCCCGGGATGGCATACTTCTGTTTTCCCTGGGATGGCACACTTCTGTCTTCCATGGGATGGCAAACTTCTGTCTCCCCTGTGATGGCACACTTCTGTCTTTCCAGGGATGCCACACTTCTGTCTTCCCATGGATGGCACACTTTTGTCCTACTTGATATGACACACTTCTCTCTTTTCAGGGAATGCACACTTCTCTTTCCCTGGGATGGCACACTTCCTGTCATCCCTTTGATGGCACACTTCTGTCTTCAAGGGGATGACACATTTCTGTCTTTAATCTTATATCACACTTCTGTCTTTCCAGGGATGGTACACTTCTGTCTTCCTGGCATGGCACACTTCTGTCTTCCCTGGGATGGCACACGTCTGACTTTCCTGGGATGGCACACTTCTGCCTTCCCTTGGATATCTCACTTTTGTCTTCCGAGGGATGGCATTTCTGTCTTCCCAAGGATGGCACATGTTTATCTTCCCTGGGATGGCACACTTTTATCTTCCTTGGGATGGCACACTTCTGTTTTCCAAGGCATTGCAGTCTTCTGTCTTCAAAGGGATAGCACACTTTTGTATTCCCTTGGATGGCTCACTTCTGTCTTCCAAGGGATTGCACACTTGTGTCTTTCCATTGATGGCTCACTTCTGTCTTCTCTTGGATGACACACTTCTGTTTTCGCTGGGATAGCACACTTTTGTCTTCCCACTGATGGCACACTTCTGCCTTACTTACGATGGCACACTTCTGTCTTCCCTGGGATGACACTCTTCTGTTTTCACAGGTATGGTACTCTTCTGTCTTCCCTGGGATGGCACACTTCCTGTCTCCTCTGGAAAGGCACACTTCTGTCTTTTCATGGATGGCACCTTTCTTGTCTCCCCTGGTATGGCACATTTAGTGTCTTCCCATGGATGGCACACTTCTGACTTCAAAGGGAAGGCACTCTTATATCTTCACTGGGATGGCGCACTTCTTTCTTACCAGGGATGGCACACTTTTGTCTTCCCAGGTCTGTGTTCCTAGGGAAGGAACACTTCTGACTTCCCTGGAATGGAGCACTTCTGCCTTCCCAGGGATGGCACACTTCTGTTTTCCCAGTGATGCCACACTTTTGTCTTCCCTGGGATGGCACACTTTTGTCTTCCCTTGGAAGGCACACGTCTGTCTTCCCAGGGACGGCACACTTCTGTCTTCCCTGCGATGGCACACTTCTGTCTTCCCAGGGATGGCACACTTCTGTCTTCACAGGTGTGGCACACTTTTGTCTTCCCTGGGGTGGCATACTTCTGTCTTCCCATGGATGGCACACTTCTGTCTTCCCAGGGACGGCAAACTTCAATCATCCAAGGGATGGCACACTGCTGTCTTCCCTGGGATGGCACACTTCTGTGTTCCCAAGGATGGCAATCTTCTGCCTTCCCTTTGACGGCACACTTCTGTCTTCTCTGGGATGGCACATTTCTGTCTTCCCTGGGATTGCACACTTGTGTCTTCCCTAGGATGGCACACTTGTGTCTTCCTTGGGATGGCACACTTCTCTCTTCATTGAAATAGCACACTTCTGTCTTCCCTGGGATGGCACACTTCTGTCTTCCGTGGGACGGCACATTTTCTGTCTTCCCTAGCATGGCACACTTCTGTCTTCCCATGGATGGCACACTTCTGTCTTTTCTATGATGGCACGCTTCTGTCTTCCCTGGAATGACACACTTCTGTCTTCTTTGAGATGGCACACTTCTGTCTTGTCTGGGATGGCACACTTCTGTCTTCCCTGGGATGGCACACTTCTCTCTACCCTGGAAAAGCACACGTCTGACTTCCCAGGGATGGCACACTTGTATCTTCCCTGTAATATCTCACTTCTGTCTTCCCTGGGATGGCACACTTCTGTCTTCCCAGGGATGGCACACCTCTGTCTTCCCTGGGATGGCAAACTTCTGTCTTTCCCTGGATGGCACACCTCTGTCTTCCCTGGGATGGCAAACTTCTATTTTCACAGGTATGACACGCTTCTGTCTTCCAAGGGATTTCACACTTTTGTCGTCCCTGGGATGGCACACTTCTATCTTTCCAGGGATGGCACACTTCTGTCTTTCCCGTGATGGGACACTTCTGTCTTCCCTGGGATAGCACACATCTGTCTTTCCTGGTATGGCACACTTCTATCTTCCCTGGGATTGCACACTTCTGTCTTCCCTGGGATGGCACACTTCTGTCTTCCCCAGGGATGGCACGCTTCTACCTTACTTAGGATGGCACACTTCCTGTCTTCCCTCGAATGGGACTCTTCCTGTTTTCCCTGGTATGACAAAGTTCTGTCTTTCCAAGGATGGCTCACTTTTGTCTACCCAGGGATTGCACTCTTCTGTCTTCTATTGGATGGCACACTTCTGTCATCCCTGGAATGGCACACTTCTGTCTCAACTGGGATGGCACACTTCTGTCTTTCTATGGATTGCACACTTCTGCCTTCTCTGGGATGGCACACTTCTGTCTTCAAAAAGATGGCACACTTCTGTCTTTCCAGGGATGGCACACTTCTGTCTTCCCTGTGTTGGCACACCTCTGTCTTCCCTGGGATGGCACACTTCTGTCTCCCCTTGGATGGCACACTTCCGTCTTTCCAGGGATGGCACACTTTTGTCTCCCCTGGGAAGGCACACTTCCTGTCTTCCCTGGGATGCCACACTTATGTCTTCCCTGGGATGGCACTCTTCAGTCTTCCTTGGGATGGCACACTTCTGTCTTCCCAGGGATGGCACACCTCTGTCTTCCCTGGGAGGGCAAACTTCTGTTTTCATAGGTATGGCACTCTTCTGTCTTCCAAGGGATTTCACACTTTTGTCTTCCCTTGGATGGCACACTTCTGTCTTTCCAGGGATGGCACACTTCTGTCTTTCCCTGGATGGCACACCTCTGTCTTCCCTGGGATGGTAAACTTCTATTTTCACAGGTATGGCACTCTTCTGTCTTCCAAGGGATTTCACACTTTTGTCTTCCCTGGGATGGCACACTTCTATCTTTCCAGGGATGGCACACTTCTGTCTTTCCCGTGATGGGACACTTCTGTCTTCCCTGGGATGGCACAAATTTGTCTCTCCCGGGATGGCACACTTCTGTCTTCCTTGGGATTGCACACTTCTGTCTTCCCTGGGATGGCACACTTTTGTCTTCCCAGGGATGGCACACTTCTACCTTACTTAGGATGGCACACTTCCTGTCTTCCCTCGAATGGGACTCTTCCTGTCTTCCCTGGTATGACAAAGTTCTGTCTTTCCAGGGATTGCACACTTTTGTCTTCCCAGGGATTACACTCTTCTGTCTTCTATGGGATGGCATACTTCTGTCATCCTTGGAATGGCACACTTCTGTCTCCCCTGGGATGGCACACTTCCGTCTTTCCAAGGATGGCACAATTCTGTCTTCCCAGGAATGGCACACTTCTGTCTCCCCTGGGATGGCACACTTCTGTCTTCAAAAAGATGGCACACTTCTGTCTTTCCAGGGATGGCACACTTCTGTCTTCCCTGTGTTGGCACACCTCTGTCTTCCCTGGGATGGCACACTTCTGTCTCCCCTTGGATGGCACACTTCCGTCTTTCCAGGGATGGCACACTTTTGTCTCCCCTGGGAAGGCACACTTCCTGTCTTCCCTGGGATGCCACACTTCTGTCTTCCCTGGGATGGCACTCTTCATTCTTCTTTGGGATGGCACACTTCTGTCTTCCCAGGGATGGCACACTTCTGTCTTCCCTGGGGTGGCACACTTCTGTCTTCCCTGGGATGGAACACTTCTGTCGTTTTTGGGATGGCACAATATCTGACTTCCTTTTGATGGCACATTTCTGCCTTCCCTGGGATTGCACACTTGTGTCTTCCCAGGGATGGCACACTTCTGTCTCCCCTGGGATGGCACACTTCTGTCTTCAAAAAGATGGCACACTTCTGTCTTTCCAGGGATGGCACACTTCTGTCTCCCCTGGGATGGCACACTTCTGTCTTCAAAAAGATGGCACACTTCTGTCTTTCCAGGGATGGCACACTTCTGTCTTCCCTGTGTTGGCACACCTCTGTCTTCCCTGGGATGGCACACTTCTGTCTCCCCTGGGATGGCACACTTCTGTCTTTCCAGGGATGGCACACTTTTGTCTCCCCTGGGAAGGCACACTTCCTGTCTTCCCTGGGATGCCACACTTCTGTCTTCCCTGGGATGGCACTCTTCATTCTTCTTTGGGATGGCACACTTCTGTCTTCCCAGGGATGGCACACTTCTGTCTTCCCTGGGGTGGCACACTTCTGTCTTCCCTGGGATGGCACACTTCTGTCGTCCTTGGGATTGCACTGTATCTGTCTTCCCTTTGATGGCACATTTCTACCTTCCCTGGGATTGCACGCTTGTCTCTTCCCAGGGATGGCTCACTTTTGTCTTCCCAGAGATAGCGCACTTCTGTCTTTCCTAGGATGGCAAACTTTTGTCTCCCTTTGGATGGCACACTTCTGTCTTCCCAGGTATGGCACACTTTTGTGTCCCCTGTCATGACACACTTCTGTCTTCCCTGGGATGGCACACTTCTGTCTTCCCAGGGATGGCACACTTCTGTCTTCCCTGGGATGGTACGCTTCTGTCTTCCTATGGATGGTGTACTTCTGGATTCCCTGGGATGGCACACTTCCGGTCTTTCCTGAGATGGCACTCTTCCTGTTTTCCCTGGGATGGCACACTTCTGTCTTCCCTGGGATGGCACACCTCTCCTTCCCTGGGATGGCACACTTCCTGTCTTCCCTATGACAGCACACTTCCTGTCTTCCTTGGGATGTCACACTTCTGTCTTCCCTGGGAAGGCACACTTCTGTCTTTCCTGGGATGGCACGCTTCTGTCTTCCATTGGATGTCACACTTCTGTCTTCCCCGGAATAGCACAGTTTTGTCTTCCATTCGGAGGCAAACTTCTGTCTTCCCTGGGATGGCACAATTCTGTCTTCCCTGGGAAAGCACACTTTCTGTCTTCCTTGGGATGCCACACTTCTGTCTTCCCTGGGATGGCACTCTTCAGTCTTCCTTGGGATGGCACACTTCTGTCTTCCCAGGGATGGCACACCTCTGTCTTCCCTGGGATGGCAAACTTCTATTTTCACAGGTATGGCACTCTTCTGTCTTAAAAGGGATTTCACACTTTTGTCTTCCCTGGGATGGCACACTTCTATCTTTCCAGTAATAGCACACTTCTGTCTTTCCCGTGATGGCACACTTCTGTCTTTCCAGGGATGGCACACTTCTGTCTTCCCTGTGCTGGCACACCTCTGTCTTTCCAGGGATGGCACACTTTTGTCTCCCCTGGGAAGGCACACTTCTGTCTTCCCTGGGATAGCACACTTCCTGTCTTCTCTGGGATACCACACTTATGTCTTCCCTGGGATGGCACTCTTCAGTCTTCCTTGGGATGGCACACTTCTGTCTTCCCAGGGATGGCACACCTCTGTCTTCCCTGGGAGGGCAAACTTCTGTTTTCATAGGTATGGCACTCTTCTGTCTTCCAAGGGATTTCACACTTTTGTCTCCCCTTGGATGGCACACTTCTGTCTTTCCAGGGATGGCACACTTCTGTTTTTCCCTGGATGGCACACCTCTGTTTTCCCTTGGATGGCACACTTCTGTCTTCGATGGGATATCACTCTTCTGTCTTCCCTGGGATGGCACAATTCTGTCTGCTCTGGGATGAAACACTTCTGTCTTTCCGGGGTTGGCACACTTCTGTCTTCCCAGGGATGGCACACTTCTGTCTTCCCTGGGATGGCACAAATTTGTCTCTCCCGGGATGGCACACTTCTGTCTTCCCTGGGATGGCACTCTTCAGTCTTCCTTGGGATGGCACACTTCTGTCTTCCCAGGGATGGCACACCTCTGTCTTCCCTGGGATGGCAACCTTCTATTTTCACAGGTATGGCACTCTTCTGTCTTCCAAGGGATTTCACACTTTTGTCTTCCCTGGGATGGCACACTTCTATCTTTCCAGTAATAGCACACTTCTGTCTTTCCCGTGATGGCACACTTCTGTCTTTCCAGGGATGGCACACTTCTGTCTTTCCCTGGATGGCACACCTTTGTCTTCCCTGAGATGGCATACTTCTATTTTCACAGGTATGGCACTCTTCTGTCTTCCAAGGGATTTCACACTTTTGTCTTCCCTGGGATGGCACACTTCTATCTTTCCAGTAATAGCACACTTCTGTCTTTCCCGTGATGGGACACTTCTGTCTTCCCTGGGATGGCACACATCTGTCTTTCCTGGGATGGCACACTTCTGTCTTCCCTGGGATTGCACACTTCAGTCTTCCCTGGGATGACACACTTCTCTCTTCCCCAGGGATGGCACACTTCTACCTTACTTAGGATGGCACACTTCCTGTCTTCCCTCGAGTGGGACTCTTCCTCTCTTCCCTGGTATGACAAAGTTCATTTTCCAGGGATGGCACTCTTCTGTCTTCTATGGGATGGCACACTTCTGTCATCCCTGGAATGGCACACTTCTGTCTCCCCTGGGATGGCACACTTCTGTCTTTCCATGGATTGCACACTTCTGTCTTCCCAGGGATGGCACACTTCTGTCTTCCATGTGATATCACACTTTTGTCTTCTCAGAGATGGCACTCTTCTGTCTTCCCAGGGATGGCACACTTCTGTCTTTCCAGGGATGGTACACTTCTGTCTTCTCTGGGATGGCACACTTCTGTGTCCCCTTGGATGGCACACTTCTTCTTCAAAGAGATGGCACACCTCTGTCTTCTTAAGGATGGCACGCTTCTGTCTTCCCTGTGATGGAACACTTCTGGGATGGCACACTTCGGTCTTCCCTGGGATGCCACACTTCTGCCGTCCCTGGTATGGCGCACTTCTGTCTTCCCTGGGATGGCACACTTCTGTCTTCCCTGGGATGGCACACTTCTGTCTTTCCTGGGATGGCACACTTCTGTCTTCCCTGGGATGGCACACTTCTGTCTCCCCTTGGATGGCACACTTCCGTCTTTCCAGGGATGGCACACTTTTGTCTCCCCTGGGAAGGCACACTTCTGTCTTCCCTGGGATAGCACACTTCCTGTCTTCCCTGGGATGCCACACTTCTGTCTTCCCTGGGATGGCACTCTTCATTCTTCTTTGGGATATCACACTTCTGTCTTCCCAGGGATGGCACACTTCTGTCTTCCCTGGGATGGCACACTTCTGTCTTCCCTGGGATGGCACACTTCTGTCGTCCTAGGGATGGCACTATATCTGTCTTCCCTTTGATGGCACATTTCTGCCTTCTCTGGGATTGCACGCTTTTCTCTTCCCAGGGATGGCGCACTTTTGTCTTCCCAGGGATAGCGCACTTCTGTCTTTCCTAGGATGGCACACTTCTGTCTCCCTTGGGATGGCACACTTCTGTCTTCCCAGTGATGGCACACTTTTGTCTTCCCTGTAATAGCACACTTCTGTCTTCCCTGGGATGGCACACTTCTGTCTTCCGAGGGATGGCACACTTCTGTCTTCCCTGGGATGGTACGCTTCTGTCTTCCTATGGATGGTACACTTCTGGATTCCCTGGGATGGCACACATCCGGTCTTTCCTGAGATGGCACTCTTCCTGTTTTCCCTGTAATGGCACACTTCTGTCTTCCCTGGGATGGCACACCTCTCCTTCCCTGGGATGGCACACTTCCTGTCTTCCCTGTGACAGCACACTTCCTGTCTTCCCTGGGATGTCACACTTCTGTCTTCACTGGGAAGGCACACTTCTGTCTTTCCTGGGATGGCACGCTTCTGTCTTCCATTGGATGTCACACTTCTGTCTTCCCCGGAATAGCACAGTTTTGTCTTCCATTCGATGGCAAACTTCTGTCTTCCCTGGAAAGGCACACTTCTGTATTCCCTGGGATGGTACACGTCTGTCTTCCATGGGATGCCACACTTCTGTCTTCCCTAGGATGGCACACTTCTGTCTTCCCTGGGATGGCACATTTCTGTATTCCCTGGGATGGCACACTTCTGTCGTCCTTGGGATGGCACACTTCTATTTTCACAGGTATGGCACTCTTCTGTCTTCTCCCTTTATGTCTTCATGGCACACTTTTGTCTTCCCTGGGATGGCACACTTATGTCTTCCCAGGGATCTTTCCAGTAATATGGCACACTTCTGTCTTCCCGGGATGGCACACTTCTGTCTTCCCTGGGATGGCACACTTCTGTCTTCCCTGTCTTTCTGTCTTCCCTGGGATGGCACACATCTGTCTCCCCTTGGAAGGCACTCCTCAGTCTTCACAGGGATGGCACATTTCTGTCTTCTCTGGGATAGCACACTTCTGTCTTCCTTGGGATGGCACACTTCTGTCTTCCCTGGGATGGCACACTTCTGTCTTCCCAGGGATAGTATACTTCTGTCTCCGCTGGGATGGCTCACTTCTGTTTTTTCATGGATGGCACCCTTCTGTCTTCTTTAGGATTGCACACTTCTGTCTTCCCTGGCATGTCACACTTCTGGCTTCCATGGGATGGCACAATTCTGTCTTCCAGGTGATGGCACACTTCTGACTTTCCGTGGATGGCACAATTCTGTCTTCCCAGGGATGGCACACTTCTGTCTTCCCTAGGATGGCACACTTCTGTCTACCCTGCTATTGCACACTTCTGTCTTCCCTGGGATGGCACACTTCTCTCTTCCCTGGGATAGCACACTTCTGTCTTTCAAGGGATGGCACACTTGTGTCTTCGCAGGTATGGCATACTTCTGTCTTCCCTGGGATGGCACACTTCTGTCTTCCCTGGGATGGCACATTTCTGTCTTCCCTTGGATGGCACACTTCCTGTCTTTCCTGGGATGGCACACTTCCGTCTTACAAGGGATGGCACACTTGTGTCTTCCCAGGAATGGCACACTTCTGTCTTCAAAGGGATTGCACACTTCTGTCTTTCAAGGGATGGCGCACTTCTGTCTTCCCTTGGATGCCACTCTTCCTTCTTCCCTGGGATGGCACACCTCTGTCTTCTCAGGGATGGCACACTTCTGCCTTCTCTGGGATAGCACACTTCTGTCTTTCCCTGGATGGCACACTTTGTCTTCCCTGGGATGGCACACTTCTGTCTTCCAGGTATGGCACACTTCTGTCTTCCAAGGGATGGCACACTTCTGTCTCCCCTGGGATGGCACACTTCTGTCTTTCCAGTAATGGCACACTTCTGTCTTTCCCGTGATGGCACACTTCTGTCTTCCCTGGGATGGCACACTTCTGTCTTCCTGGGATGGCACACTTCTGTCTTCCCTGGGATGGCACACTTCTGTCTTCCCTGGGATGGCACACTTCTGTCTTCCCCAGGGATGGCACACTTCTGTCTTCCCAGGGATGGCACACTTCTGTCTTCCCTCGAGGGATGGCACACTTCTGTCTTCCCTGGGATGGCACACTTCAGTCTTCCAAGGGATGGCACACTTTTGTCTTCCCTGGGATGGCACACTTCTGTCTTTCCTGGGATGGCATATTTCTGTCTTCCCTGGGATGGCACACTTCTGTCTTTCCATGGGATTGCACACTTCTGTCTTCCTACTTCTGTCTTCCCTGGATGGCACACTTCTGTCTTCCCTGGATTGGCACACTTCTGTCTTCCCTTGGATGGCACACTTCTGTCTTTCCAGGGATCGCACACTTCTGTGTTTCCAGGGATGGCACACTTCTGTCTTCCCCGGGATGGCACACTTCAGCCTTCCCTGGGATGGCACAACTCTGTCTTCCCATGGATGGCACACTGCTGTCTTCCCACGGATGGCACACTTTCTGTCTTTTGTGGCTTCCAGGGATGGCACACTTCTCTCTTCCCTGGGATTGCACACTTCTGTCTTCACTGCGATGGCACACTTCTGTCTTCCCTGGAATGGAACACTTCTGTCTTCCAAGGGATGGCACACTTCTGTCTTTCCAGGGATGGCACACTTCTGTCATCCCTCGGATGGCGCACTTCCGTCTTCCCAGGTATGGCACACTTCTGTCTTCCCTTCCAGGGATGGCACACTTCTGTCTTCCCAAGGTATGGCACACTTCTGCCTTCCCTGGGATTGCACGCTTTTGTCTTCCCTGGGATGGCATACTACTGTCTTTCCAGGGATGTCACACTTCTGTCTTCCCTGGGATGGCGCACTTCTATCTTTCCTGGGATGGCAAACTTCTGTCTTCCCTGGGATGGCACACTTCTGTCTTCCCTGGGATGGCACACTTCTTCTGTTCTTCTTCCTTGGTATGGCACACTTCTGTCTTTCCTGGGATGGCACACTTCTGTCTTCCCATTGATGGCACACTTCTGTCTTCCCTGGGATGACGCACGTCTGTCTTTCCTGGGATGGCAAAATTCTGTCTCCCTTGGGATGGCATACTACTGTCTTTCCAGGGATGTCACACTTCTGTCTTCCCTGGGATGGCGCACTTCTATCTTTCCTGGGATGGCAAACTTCTGTCTCCCTTGGGATGGCACTCTTCTTTCTTTTCTGGGATGGCACACTTTTGTCTCCGCTGTCATGGCACACTTCTGTCTTCCCTGGGATGGCACACTTCTGTCTTCCCAGGGATGGCACACTTCTGTCTTCCCTGGGATGGTACGCTTCTGTCTTCCTATGGATGGTACACTTCTGGATTCCCTGGGATGGCACACTTCCGGTCTTTCATGAGATGGCACTCTTCCTGTTTTCCCTCGGATGGCACACTTCTGTCTTCCCTGGGATGGCACACCTCTCCTTCCCTGTGACAGCACACTTCCTGTTTTCCCTGGGATGGCACACTTCTGTCTTCCCTGGGATGGCACACTTCTGTCTTTCCTGGGATGGCACGCTTCTGTCTTCCATTGGATGTCACACTTCTGTCTTCCCTGAATAGCACAGTTTTGTCTTCCATTCGATGGCAAACTTCTGTCTTCCCTGGGATGGCACAATTCTGTCTTCCCTGGGATGGCACGTCTGTCTTGCCTGGGATGCCACACTTCCTGTCTTCCCTGGGATGGCACACTTCCTGTCGTCCCTGGGATTGCACACTTCTGTCTTCCAAGGGATGGCACACTTGTGTCTTCGCAGGTATGGCATTCTTCTGTCTTTAACCCAGGGATGGCACTGGGTTGTAATACTTCTGTCTTCCCACAATGGATTCTGTCACACTTCTGTCTTCCCTGGGATGGCACACTTCTGTTTTCCCAGGATGGCACTTTCTGTATTCCAAGTGGCACACTTTTGTATTAACTGGGATGGCACACTTCTGTCTTCCCAGGGATGGCTTCCCGGGATGGCACACTTCTGTCTTCCCTAGGATGGAACACTTCTGTCTTCCCTGGGATGTCACACTTCTGCCTTCTGTGGGATGGCACACTTCTGTCTTCCCTGGTATGGCACACTTCCCTCTTCGCAGGGATGTCTCACTTCAGTCTTCCCTAGGATGGCACACTGATCCTTACTTAGTCATTTCCTGTCTTCATTGGGATGTCAGACTTCTGTCTTCCCAGGGACGGCACACTTCTGTCTTCCCAGGGATGGTACACTTCTGTCTCCCCAGGGATGGCACTTCTCTCTTCCAAGGGATGGCACACTTCTGTCTTCCCATGCATGTCACACTTCTGTCTTCATTGGGATGGCACACTTCTGTCTTCCCATGGATGGCACACTGCTGTCTTCCCACGGATGGCAAACTTGTCTTCCCTGTTGATGGCACACTTCTGTCTTCCCTGGGATGGAACACTTCTATCTTCCCTGGGATTGCACACTTCTGTCTTCCCTGGGATGGCACACTTCTGTCTTCCCTGGGATTGCACACTGGGGACACTTCTGTCTTAACTGGGATGGTACACTTCTGTCTGGCGCACTTCTGTCTTCCCTGGGATGGCACACTTCTGTCTTCCCTCGGATGGCACACTTCTGTCTTCTGTGGTGTGGCACACTTCTGTCTTCTGTTGTGTGGCACACTTCTGTTTTCCCAGGGATGGCACACTTCTGTCTTCCAATGGATGGCACACTTCTGTTTTCCGTTGGATGGCACACTTCTTTCTTACCAGAGATGGCACACTTCTGTCTTCCCAGGGTTGGCACACTTCTGTCTTCCAAGGTATGGCACACTTCTGTCTTCCCTGGGATGGCACACTTCGGTCTTCCATGGGATGGCACACTTCTGTCTTAACTGGGATGGTACACTTCTGTCTGGCGCACTTCTGTCTTCCCAGCGATGGCACACTTCTCTCTTCCCTGGGATGGCACACTTCTGTCTTCCCGTTGATGGCAAACTTCTGCCTTTCCTGGGATGGAACACTTCTGTCTTCCCTTCCCTGGGATGGCTGGGATGGCACACTTCTGTCTTCCCTGGGATGGGACACTTCTGTCTTCCCTGGGATGGCACACTTCTGTCTCCCCATGGATGTCACACTTCTGTCTAACCAGGGATGGCACACTTCTGTTTTCCCAGGGAAAGCAAACTTCTGTCTTCCCAAGGATGGCACACTTCCGTCTTCACAGGGATGGCACATTTCTGTCTTCTCTGAGATAGCACACTTCTGACTTCCTTGGGATGGCACACTTCTGTCTTCCCTGGGATGGCATACTTCTGTCTTCCCAGGGATGGCACACTTCTGACTTCCCTAGGATGGAACACTACTGTCTTCCCTGGGATGTCACACTTCTGTCTTCCCTGGGATGGCACACTTCAGTGTACCAATGGATGGCACACTTCTGTCTTCCCTGGGATGGAACACTACTGTCTTCCCTGGGATGTCACACTTCTGTCTTCCCTGGGATGGCACACTTCAGTGTACCAATGGATGGCACACTTCTGTCTTCCCTGGGATGGCAGACTTCTGACTTCCCTGTTATGGCACACTTCTGTCTTCGCAGGGATGTCACACTTCTGTCTTCTCTAGGATGGCACATTTCTGTTTCCCTGGGATGTCACACTTCACTCTTCCCAGGGATGGCACACTTCTGTCTTCCCTGGGATGGCACACTTCTGTCTTCCATGGGATGGCACACTTCTGCCTTCCCTGGAATGGCACACTTCTGTCTTCCCTGGGATGACAAACTTCTGTCTTCCCAGGGATGGCAGACTTCTGACTTCCCTGTTATGGCACACTTCTGTCTTCGCAGGGATGTCACACTTCTGTCTTCTCTAGGATGGCACATTTCTGTTTCCCTGGGATGTCACACTTCTGTCTTCCCAGGGATGGCACACTTCCGTCTTTCCAGGAATAGCGCACTTCTGTCTTCCCCGGGATGGAACACATCAGTCTTCCCTGGGATGGCACACTCCTGTCTTCCCTGGCACACACTTCTGTCTTCCCTGGGATGTCACACTTCTGTCTTCCCAGGGATGGCACACTTCTGTCTTGCAAGGGATGGCACACTTCTGTCTGGGATGGCACACTTCTGTCTTCCCAGGGATGGCACACTTCTGTCTTCCCTGACTTCCCTGGGATGGCACACTTCTGTCTTCCCTGGGATGGCACACTTCTGTCTTCCCTGGGATGGCACACTTCTGTTTCCGGCACATTTCCCAGGGATGGCACACTTCTGTCTTGGCACACTTCCAGGGATGGTACACTTCTGATGGCACACTTCTGTCTTCCCAGAGGATGGCAAACTTCTGTCTTCCCTGTCACACTTCTGTCTTCCCTGGGATGGCACACTTCTGTCTTCCCTGGGATGGCACACTTCTGTCTTCCAACGGATGGCACACTTCTGTATTACCATGGATGGCACACTTCTGTCATCCCTCGGATGGCACACTTCACACTTCCCTGACATGGCACACTTCTGTCTTCCCAGGGATAGCACACTTCTGTCTTAAAAGGGATGGCACACTTCTGTGTTCCCAGGAATGGCGCACTTCTGGCTTCCCAGGGATGGCACACTTCTCTCTTCCAAGGGATGGCACACTTCTGCCTTCGTAAGGAAGGCACAATTTTTCTGACTTCTCTGGGTTGGCACACTTCTATCTTCCCTGGGATGGCAAATTTCTGTCTTCCCAGGGACTGCACACTTCTGTCTTCCCTGCGATGTCATACTTCTGTCTTCACAGGGATGGCACACTTCTGTCTTTCTTCGGATGGCACACTGCTGTCTTCCCAGAGATGGCAAACTTCTGTCATCCAAGGGATGGCTTCCCAGGAATGGCAAACTTCTGCCTTCCCAGGGACGGCACACTTCTGTTTTCCCTGGGATGGCACACTTCTGTATTCCCTGGAATGGCACACTTCTGTCTTCCCAGTCACGGCACACTTCTGTCTTTCCTGGGATGTCACACTGCTGTCTTCTCAGAGATGGCAAACTTCTGTCATCCAAGGGATGTCGCACTTCTGTCTCCCCAGGGATGGCACTTCTCTCTTCCCAGGGATGTCACACTTCTGTCTTCCCGTTGATGGCACATTTCTGCCGTCACTGGGAAGGCACACTTCTGTCTTCCCTAGGATAGCACATTTCTGTCTTCCCTGGGATGGAACACTTCTGTCTTCCCTAGGATGGCACCCTTCTGTATTCCCTTGGATGGCACACTTCTGTCTTCCCTGGGATGGCACACTTCTCCCTTCCCTGGAATAGCGCACTTCTGTCTTCCCTGGGATTGCACACTTCTGTCTTCCAAGGGATGGCACACTTCTGTCTTACCTTTGATGACACACTTCTGTCTTCCTTGGGATGGCAGACTTCTGTCTTCCCTGGGATGGCACACTTCTGACTTCCCTGGATGGCACACTTCTGTTTTTCCAGGTATGGCACTCCTCTGCCTTCCAAGGGATGGCACACTTTTGTCTTCCCTGGAATGGCACACTTCTGTCTTCCATGGGATTCCACACTTCTGTCTTTCCAGGGATGGCACACTTCCTGTCTTATCCCGAATAGCACACTTCTTCCTTCCTGGGATGGCACACTTCTTTTTTCCCAGGGATGGCAAACTTCAGCCTTACTTAGGATAGCACACTTTCTGTATTCTCTCGAATAGCACACTTCTGCCTTCCATGGGATGGCACACTTCTTTTGTGCCAGGTATGGCACACTTTGTGTCCTTCCAAGTGATGGCACACTTTTGTCTTCCGTGGGATGGCACACTTCTGTCTTCCCTGGATGACACACTTCTGCTTTCCCAGGTATGGCACTCTTCTGTCTTCAAAGGGATTGCACACTTATGTCTTTCCTGGGATGGCACACTTCTGTCTTTCCCTGGATGGCACACTTCTGTCTTCCCTGGGATGGCACACTTATGTTTTCCCAGGTATGGCACTCTTCTGTCTTCCAAGGGATGGCACACTTTTGTCTTCCCTGAGATGCAAACTTCTGTCTTCCCTGGGATGTCACACTTCTGTCTTCCCTGGGATGGCACACTTCAGTCTACCCAGGGATGGCACACTTCTGTCTTCCCTGGGATGTCACACTTCTGTCTTCCCATGGATGTCACACTTCTGTCTTCTTTAGGATTGCACACTTCTGTCTTCTTTAGGATTGCACACTTCTGTCTTCCCTGGCATGTCACACTTCTGTCTTCATTGGGATGGCACACTTCTCTCTTCCCATGGATGGCACACTGCTGTCTTCCCACAGATGGCAAACTTGTCTCTTTCCAGGGATATTAGACTTCTTCCTTCCAAGGGATGGCGTACATTTCTGCATTCCATGTAATGGCACACTTCTATCTTCCCTTGGATGGCGCATTTCTCTCTTCAGTGGGATGGCACACTTCTGTCTTCCCTGGAATAACACACTTCTCTCTTCCCTGGGATGGCACACCTCTGTTTTCCCTGGGATGGCACACCTCTGTTTTCCCTGGGATGGCACACCTCTGTTTTCCCTGGGATGGCACACTTCTGTCTAAGATGGGATATCACACTTCTCTCTTCCCTGTGATGGCACACTTCTGTGTTCTCTCGAATGGCACACTTCTGTCTTCTGTTGTGTGGTACACTTCTGTTTTCCCAGGGATGGCACACTTCTGTCTTCCCAGGGATGGCACACTTCTGTCTTCCCAGGGATGGCACACTTCTGTCTTCCCTTGGATGGCGCACTTCTTTCTTCCCAGGGATGGCACACTTCTGTCTTCCAAGGGATGGCACACTTCTGTCTATCCAGGAATAGCACACTTTTGTCTTCCCAAGGATGGCACACTTCTGCCTTCCATGGGATGGCACACTTTTGTCTACACTAGGATGGCTCATTTCTGTTTTCACTTGGATAACACAGTTCTCTCTTTCCTGGAATACCAAACTTCTGTCTACCCTGGGAAATCACACTTCTGCCTTCCCTGGGAAGGCACACTTCTGTCTTCGCTGGGATGACAAACTTCTGTCTTCCCAGGGATGGCACTTCTGTCTTATCTTTGATGGCACACTTCTGTCTTCCCTGGTATGGCACACTTCTGTCTTCCATGGGATGGCACACTTCGGTCTTCCATGGGAAGGCACTCATCTCTCTTCCCTGGGATATAAAACTTCTGTCTTCAATGGGGTGGCACACTTCTGCCATCGATGGGATGGCACACTTCGGCCTTCCCTATGATGGCACATTTCTGTCTTCCATATGATGGTACAGTTCTGTCTAACCATTGATGACACACTTCTGTCAAGCAAGGTATGTCACACTTCTGTCTTCCCCGGTATGGCACACTTCTGTCTTTCCAGGAATGGCACATTTCTGTCTTCGCAGTAATAGCACACTTCTGTCAACGCAGGGATGTCACATTTCTGTTTTCCCTGAGGTGGCACACTTCTGTCATCCCTGGGATGGCACACTTGTGTCTTCCATGGGATGGCACACTTCTGTCTTCCTGGGGATAGCATTTCTGTCTTCCCTGGGATGGCACACTTCTGTCTTCTTAGGGATAGCACACCTCTGTCTTAACAGGGATGGCACACTTCTGTGTTCCCAGGAATGGCGCACTTCTGTCTTCCCATGGATGGCATACTTCACTCTTCCCAGGGATGGCACACTTATGTCTTCCTAGGGAAGGCACAATTTCTCTGACTTCCCTGGGTTGACACACTTCTGTCTTCCCTGGGATGGAACATTTCTGTCTTCTCAGGGACTGCACACTTCTGTCTTCCCAGCGATAGCACACTTCTCTCTTCCCAGGGATGGCACACTTCTGTCTTTCCTCGGATGGCGCACTGCTGTCTTCCCAGAGATGGCAAAGTTCTATCATCCAAGGGATGGCTTCCCTGGAATGGCAAACCTCTGCCTTCCCAGAGACTGCACACTTCTGTTTTCCCAGGGACGGCACACTTCTGTCTTCTCTGGGATGGCACACTTTTGTCTTCCATGGGATGGCACACTTCGGTCTTCCATGGGATGGCACTCATCTGTCTTCCCTGGGATATCAACCTTCTGTCTTCAATGGGGTGGCACACTTCTGCCATCGATGGGATGGCACACTTCCGACTTCCTTATGATGGCACATTTCTGTCTTCCCTATTATGATACACTTCTGTCTAACCATTGATGGCACACTTCTGTCAAGCAAGGTATGTCACACTTCTGTCTTCCCCGGTATGGCACACTTCTGTCTTCCCAGGGATGGCACATTTCTTTCTTCGCAGTAATGGCACATTTCTGTCAACCCAGGGGTGTCACATTTCTGTCTTCCCTGAGATGGCACACTTCTGTCATCCCTGGGATGGCACACTTCTGTCTTCCCTGGGATGGCACACTTCTGTCTTCCTGGGGATAGCACATTTCTCTCTTCCCTGGGATGGCACACTTCTGTCTTCCCAGGGATACCACACCTCTGTCTTAACAGGGATGGCGCACTTCTGTGTTCCCAGGAATGGCGCACTTCTGTCTTCCCATGGATGGCATACTTCACTCTTCCTAGGGATGGCACACTTCTGTCTTCCTAGGGAAGGCACAATTTTTCTGACTTCCCTGGGTTGGCACACTTCTGTCTTCCCTGGGATGGAACATTTCTGTCTTACCAGGGACTGCACACTTCTGTCTTCCCAGCGATAGCAGACTTCTGTCTTCCCAGGGATGGCACCCATCTGTCTTTCCTCTGATGGCACACTGCTGTCTTCCCAGAGATGGCAAACTTCTGTTATCCAAGGGATGGCTTCCCTGGAATGGCAAACCTCTGCCTTCCCAGAGACGGCACACTTCTGTTTTCCCATGGATGGCACACTTCTGTCTTCCCTGGGATGGCACACTTCTGTATTCCCTGGGATGGCACACTTCTGTCTTCCCAGGGACGGCACATTTATGTCTTCCCAGGGATGGCACACTTCTGTCTTAACAGGGATGGTACACTTCTGTTTTTCCCAGGGATGACGCACTTCTGTCTTCCCAGGGATGTCACACTTATGTCTTCCCGTTGATGGCACATTTCTGCCGTCACTGGGAAGGCACACTTCTGTGTTCCCTAGGATAGCACATTTCTGTCTTCCCTGGGATGGAACACTTCTGTCTTCCCTAGGATGGCACCCTTCTGTATTCCCTTGGATGGCACACTTCTGTCTTCCCTGGGATGGCACACTTCTCCCTTCCCTGGAATAGCGCAGTTCTGTCTTCCCTGGAATTGCACACTTATGTCTTCACTTTGATGGCACACTTCTGTCTTCCCTGGGATGGAACACTTCTGTCTTCCAAGGGATGGCACACTTCTGTCTTACCTTTGATGACACACTTCTGTCTTCCTTGGGATGGCAGGCTTCTGTCTTCAATGGGATATCACACTTCTGTATTCCCTTGGAAGGCACACTTCTGTTTTCCCAGGTATGGCACTCTTCTGCCTTCCAAGGGATGGCACACTTTTGTCTTCCCTGTGATGGCACGCTTCTGTCTTCCAAGGGATTGCACACTTCTGTCTTTCCAGGTATGGCACACTTCTGTCTTCTCTCGGATGGCACACTTCCGTCTTCCCTGGGAAGGGACACTTCTGTCTTCCCAGGGATGGCAAACTTCAGCCTTACTTAGGATGGCACACTTCCTGTATTCTCTCGAATAGCACACTTCTGCCTTCCCTGGTATGGCACACTTCTTTTGTGCCAGGTATGGCACTCTTCTGTCCTCCAATTGATGGCACACTTTAGTCTTCCGTGGGATGGCACACTTCTGTCTTCCCTGGGATGACACACTTCTGCTTTCCCAGGTATGGCACTCTTCTGTCTTCAAAGGGATGGCACACTTTTGTCTTCCGTGGGATGGCACACTTCTGTCTTTCCTGGGATGACACACTTCTGTCTTCCCTGGGATGGCACACTTATGTTTTCCCAGGTATGGCACTCTTCTGTCTTCCAAGGGATGGCACACTTTTGTCCTCCCAGAGATGCCAAACTTCTGTCTTACCTGGGATGTCACACTTCTGTCTTCCCTGGGATGGCACACTTCAGTCTACCCAGGGATGGCACGCTTCCCTCTTCCCTGGGATGTCACACTTCTGTCTTCCCAGGGATGTCACTCTTCTGTCTTCTTTAGGATTGCACACTTCTGTCTTCCCTGGCATGTCACACTTCTGTCTTCATTGGGATGGCACACTTCTGTCTTCCCATGGATGGCACACTGCTGTCTTCCCACGGATGGCAAACTTGTCTCTTTCCAGGGATCTTAGACTTCTGCCTTCCCAGGGATGGCGCACATTTCTGCATTCCCTGTAATGGCACACTTCTATCTTCCCTTGGATGGCGCATTTCTCTCTTCCCTGGGATGGCACACTTCTGTCTTCCCAGGAATAACACACTTCTCTCTTCCCTGGGATGGCACACTTCTGTTTTCCCTGGGATGGCACACTTCTGTCTAAGATGGGATATCACACTTCTGTCTTCCCTGTGATGGCACACTTCTGTCTTCCATGGGATGACACACTTCTGTCTTCCCAGGGGTGGCACACTTCTGTCTTCCCAGGGATGGCACACTTCTGTCTTCCCTGGGATGGCACACTTCTGTCTTCCCAGGGATGGCACACTTCTGTCTTATCTTGGATGGCGCACTTCTTTCTTCCCAGGGATGGCACACTTCTGTCTTCCAAGGGATGGCACACTTCTGTCTATCAAGGAATGGCACACTTTTGTCTTCGCAAGGATGGCACACTTCTGCCTTCCATGGGATGGCACGCTTTTGTCTACACTAGGATGGCTCATTTCTGTCTTCCCTTGGATAACACACTTCTCTCTTTCCTGGAATAGCAAACTTCTGTCTTCCCTTTGAAATCACACTTCTGACTTCCCAGGGATGGCACTTCTGTCTTATCATTGATGGCACACTTCTGTCTTCCCTGGTATGGCACACTTCTGTCTTCCATGGGATGGCACACTTCGGTCTTCCATGGGAAGGCACTCATCTGTCTTCCCTGGGATATCAAACTTCTGTCTTCAATGGGGTGGCACACTTCTGCCATCGATGGGATGGCACACTTCCGCCTTCCCTATGATGGTACATTTGTCTTCCCTATGATGGTACACTTCTGTCTAACCATTGATGGCACACTTCTGTCAAGCAAGGTATGTCACACTTCTGTCTTCCCCGGTATGGCACACTTCTGTCTTCCCAGGGATGGCACATTTCTGTCTTTGCAGTAATGGCACACTTCTGTCAATGCAGGGATGTCACATTTCTGTCTTCCCTGAGATGGCACACTTCTGTCATCCCTGGGATGGCACACTTGTGTCTTCCCTGGGATGGCACACTTCTGTCTTCCTGGGGATAGCATTTCTGTCTTCCCTGGGATGGCACACTTCTGTCTTCCCAGGGATAGCACACCTCTGTCTTAACAGGGATGGCACACTTCTGTGTTCCCAGGAATGGCGCACTTCTGTCTTCCCATGGATGGCATACTTCACTCTTCCCAGGGATGGCACACTTCTGTCTTCCTAGGGAAGGCACAATTTCTCTGACTTCCCTGGGTTGGCACACTTCTGTCTTCCCTGGGATGGAACATTTCTGTCTTCCCAGGGACTGCACACTTCTGTCTTCCCAGCGATAGCACACTTCTGTCTTCCCAGGGATGGCACACTTCTGTCTTTCCTCGGATGGCACACTGCTGTCTTCCCAGAGATGGCAAACTTCTGTCATCGAATGGATGGCTTCCCTAGAATGGCAAACCTCTGCTTTCCCAGAGACTGCACACTTCTGTTTTCCCAGGGTCGGCACACTTCAGTCTTCCATGGGATGACACACTTCGGTCTTCCATGGGATGGCACTCATCTGTCTTCCCTTGGATATCAAACTTCTGTCTTCAATGGGGTGGCACACTTCTGCCATCGATGGGATGGCACACTTCCGCCTTCCCTATGATGGCACATTTCTGTCTTCCCTATGATGGTACACTTCTGTCTAACCATTGATGGCACACTTCTGTCAAGCAAGGGATGGCACACTTCTGTCTTCCCAGGGATAGCACATTTCTGTCTTCGCAGTAATGGCACACTTCTGTCAACCCAGGGATGTCACATTTCTGTCTTCCCTGAGATGGCACACTTCTGTCATCCCTGGGATGGCACACTTCTGTCTTCCCTGGGATGGCACACTTCTGTCTTCCTGGGGATAGCACATTTCTGTCTTCCCTTGGATGGCACACTTCTGTCTTCCCAGGGATAGCACACCTCTGTCTTAACAGGGATGGCACACTTCTGTGTTCCCAGGAATGGCGCACTTCTGTCTTCCCATGGATTTGCATACTTCACTCTTCCCAGGGATGGCACACTTCTGTCTTCCTAGGGAAGGCACAATTTTTCTGACTTCCCTGGGTTGGCACACTTCTGTCTTCTTTGGGATGGAACATTTCTGTCTTCCCAGGGACTGCACACTTCTGTCTTCGAGGCGATAGCAGACTTCTGTTTTCCCAGGGATGGCACACTTCTGTCTTTCCTCGGATGGCACACTGCTGTCTTCCCAGAGATGGCAAACTTCTGTCATCCAAGGGATGGCTTCCCTGGAATGGCAAACCTCTGCCTTCCCAGAGACGGCACACTTCTGTTTTCCCAGGGACGGCACACTTCTGTCTTCCCTGGGATGGCACACTTCTGTATTCCCTGGGATGGCAGACTTCTGTCTTCCCACGGACGGCACACTTATGTCTTCCCAGGGATGGCACACTTCTGTCTTAACAGGGATGGTACACTTCTGTCTTCCCAGGGATGGAACACTTCTGTCTCCCTAGGGATGGCACTTCTCTCTTCCCAGGGATGTCACACTTATGTCTTCCCGTTGATGGCACATTTCTGCCGTCACTGGGAAGGCACACTTCTGTCTTCCCTAGGATAGCACATTTCTGTCTTCCCTGGGATGGAACACTTCTGTCTTCCCTAGGATGGCACCCATCTGTATTCCCTTGGATGGCACACTTCTGTCTTCCCTGGGATGGCACACTTCTCCCTACCCTGGAATAGCGCAGTTCTGTCTTCCCTGGGATTGCACACTTCTGTCTTCAATGGGATGGCACACTTCTGTCTTCCCTGGGATGGAACACTTATGTTTTCCAAGGGATGGCACACTTCTGTCTTACCTTTGATGACACACTTCTGTCTTCCTTGGGATGGCAGACTTCTGTCTTCAATGGGATATCACACTTCTGTCTTCCCTTGAGTGGCACACTTCTGTTTTCCCAGGTATGGCACTCTTCTGCCTTCCAAGGGATGGGACAGTTTTGTCTTCCCTGGGATGGCACTCTTCTGTCTTCCAAAGGGATTGCACACTTCTGTCTTTCCAGGGATGGCACACTTCTGTCTTCTCTCGGATAGCACACTTCTGTCTTCCCTGGGAAGGGACACTTCTGTCTTCCCAGGGATGGCAAACTTCAGCCTTACTTAGGATGGCACACTTCCTGTATTCTCTCGAATAGCACACTTCTGCCTTCCCTGGTATGGCACACTTCTTTTGTGCCAGGTATGGCACTCTTCTGTCCTCCAAGTGATGGCACACTTTTGTCTTCCGTGGGATGGCACACTTCTGTCTTCCCTGGGATGACACACTTCTGCTTTCCCATGTATGGCACTCTTCTGTCTTCAAAGGGATGGCACACTTTTGTCTTCCGTGGGATGGCACACTTCTGTCTTTCCTGGGATGGCACACTTCTGTCTTCCCTGGGATGGCTCACTTCAGTCTACCCAGGGATGGTACACTTCTGTCTCCCCAGGGATGGCACTTCTCTCTTCCCAGGGATGGCACACTTCTGTCTTCCCTGGGATGTCACACTTCTGTCTTCCCATGGATGTCACCTTTCTGTCTTCTTTAGGATTGCACACTTCTGTCTTCTCTGGCATGTCACACTTCTGTCTTCATCGGGAAGGCACACTTCTGTCTTCCCATGGATGGAACACTGCTGTCTTCCCACGGATGGCAAACTTGTCTCTTTCCAGGGATCTTAGACTTCTGCCTTCCCAGGGATGGCACACATTTCTGCATTCCCTGTAATGGCACACTTCTATCTTCCCTGGGATGGCGCATTTCTCTCTTCCCTGGGATGGCACACTTCTGTCTTCCCTGGAATAACACACTTCTCTCTTCGCTGGGATGGCACACCTCTGTTTTCCCTGGGATGGCACACTTCTGTCTCAGATGGGATATCACACTTCTGTCTACCCTGGGATGGCACACTTCTGTCTTCCCTGGGATGACACACTTCTGTCTGCCCGGGGGTGGCACACTTCTGTCTTCCCAGGGATGGCACACTTCTGTCTTCCCAGGGATGGCACACTTCTGTCTTCCCAGTGATGGCACACTTCTGTCTTCCCTTGGATGGCGCACTTCTTTCTTCCCAGGGATGACACACTTCTGTCTTCCTAGGGATGGCACACTTCTGTCTATCCAGGAATGGCACACTTTTGTCTTCCCAAGGATGGCACACTTCTGCCTTCCATGGGATGGCACACTTTTGTCTACACTAGGATGGCTCATTTCTGTCTTCCCTTGGATGACACTTCTCTCTTTCCTGGAATAGCAAACTTCTGTCTTCCCTGGGAAATCACACTTCTGCCTTCCCTGGGAAGGCACACTTCTGTCTTCTTTGGGATGGCACACTTCTGTCTTTTCTGGGATGGCACACTTCACACTTCTGTCTTCCCTGGCATGTTACACTTCTGTCTTCATTTGGATGGCACACTTCTGACTTCCCATGGATGGCACACTTCTGTCTTCTTTCGCATGGCACTCTTCTGTCTTTTCTGGGATGGCGCACTTCACATTTCTGTCTTCCCTGGCATGTCACACTTCTATCTTCATTGGGATGGCACACTTCTGTCTTCCCATGGATGGCACACTGCTGTCTTCCCACGGATGGCAAACTTGTCTCTTTCCAGGGATCTTAGACTTCTGCCTTCCCAGGGATGGCACACATTTCTGCATTCCCTCTAATGGCACACTTCTATCTTCCCCGGGATGGCGCATTTCTCTCTTCTCTGGGATATCACACTTCTGTCTTCCCTGGGATGGCACACTTCTGTCTTCCCTGGGATGACTCACTTCTGTCTTCCCGGGGGTGGCACACTTCTGTCTTCCCTGGGATGCCACACTTCTGTCTTCCCAGGGATGGCACTCTTCTGTCTTCCCTTGGATGGCGCACTTCTTTCTTCCCAGGGATGGCACACTTCTGTCTTCCAGGGATGGCATAATTCTGTCTTTCCAGGAATGGCACACTTCTGTCTTCCCAAGGAAGGCACACTTCTTCCTTCCCTGGGATGGCACACTTTTGTCTACACTAGGATGGCACATTTCTGTCTTCCCTTGGATGGTAATAAAGTTGGTAGAATTACCGACAATATGTAAAGTAAAAGGACACAAGTGCAACTAATGTGACATTTATTGTGGCAACGTTTCGCTCTCCAGGAGCTTTATCAAACCATCCCTGGAAAGACAGAAGTATGCCATCCCGAAGAAGACAGAAGTATGCCATCCCATGGCTTGATAAACCTCCTGGAGAGCGAAACGTTGCCACAATAAATGTCACATTAGTTGCACTTGTGTCCTTTTACTTTCCCTTGGATGGCACACCTCTCTCTTTCCTGGAATAGCATACTTCTGTTTTCCCAGATAAGGCACACTTCTGCCTTCCCTGGGAAGGCACACTTCTGTCTTCCCTGGGATGACAAACTTCTGTCTTCCCAGGGATGGCACTTCTTTCTTATCTTTGATGGCACCCTTCTGTCTTCCCTGGTATGGCACACTTCTGTCTTCTTTGGGATGGCACACTTCTGTCTTTTCTGGGATGGCACACTTCACACTTCTGTCCTCCCTGGGATGGCACACGTCTGACTTCCCAGGGATGGCACACTTCTGTCTTCCATGGGATATCTCACTTCTGTCTTCCCTGAGATGGCACACTTCTGTCTTCCCTGGGATGGCACACCTCTGTCTTTCCTGGGATGTCACACTTCTGTTTTCCTAGGTATGGCACTCTTCTGCATTCCAAGGGATTGCAAACTTTTGTCTTCCTGGGATGGCATACTTCTGTCTTCCTCGGGATGGCATACTTCTGTCTTTCCAGGGATGGCACACTTCTGTATTAACTGGGATGGCACACTTCCATCTTCCCTGGGATGGCGCATTTCTCTCTTCCCTGGGATGGCACACTTCTGTCTACCCTGGAATAACACACTTCTCTCTTCATTGGGATGGCACACCTCTTTTTTCCCTGGGATGGCACACTTCTGTCTCAGATGGGATATCACACTTCTGTCTTCCCTGGGATGGCACACTTCTGTCTTCCCTGGGATGACACACTTCTCTCTTACCGGGGGTGGCACACTTCTGTCTTCCCAGGGATGGCACACTTCTGTCTTCCCAGGGATGGCACAATTTTTTCTTCCCAGGGATGGCACACTTCTGTCTTCCCTTGGATGGCGCACTTCTTTCTTCCCAGTGATGGCACACTTCTGTCTTCCTAGGGATGGCAGACTTCTGTCTATCCAGGATTGGCACACTTTTGTCTTCCCAAGCATGGCACACTTCTGCTTTCCATGGGATGGCACACTTTTGTCTACACTAGGATGGCTCATTTCTGTCTTCACTTGGATTACACACTTCTCTCTTTCCAGGAATAGCAAACTTCTGTCTTCCCTGCGAAGGCACACTTCTGCCTTCCCTGGGAAGGCACACTTCTGTCTTCCCTGGGATGACAAACTTCTGTCTTCCCAGGAATGGCACTTCTGTCTTATCTTTGATGGCACACTTCTGTCTTCCCTGGTATGGCACACTTCAGTCTTCTTTGAAATGGCACACTTCTGTCTTTTCTGGGATGGCACACTTCACACTTCTGTCTTCCCTGGTACGTCACACTTCTGTCTTCATTGGGATGGCACACTTCTGTCTTCCCATGGATGGCACACTGTTGTCTTCCCACGGATGGCAAACTTGTCTCTTTCCAGGGATCTTAGACTTCTGCCTTCCCAGGGATGGTACACATTTCCGCATTCCCTGTAATGCACACTTCTATCTTCCCCGGGATGGCGCATTTCTCTCTTCCCTGGGATGGCACACCTCTGTTTTCCCTAGGATGGCACACTCTGTCTCAGATGGGATTTCACACTTCTGTCTTCCCTGGGATGGCACACTTCTGTCTTCCCTGGGATGACACACTTCTGTCTTCCCGGGGGTGGCACACTTCAGTCTTCCCAGGGATGGCACACTTCTGTCTTCCCAGGGATGGGGCACTTCTGTCTTCCCAAGGATGGCACTCTTTTGTCTTCCCTTGGATGGCGCACTTCTTTCTTCCCAGGGATGGCACACTTCTGTCTTCCAGGGATGGCACACTTCTGTCTTTCCAGGAATGGCACACTTCTGTCTTCACAGGGATGGCACACTTCTGTCTTCCCTGGGATGTCACACTTCTGTCTTTTCAGGGATGTCGCCCTTCTGTCTTCTTTAGGATTGCACTCTTCTGTCTTTCCTGGCATGTCACACTTCTGTCTTCATTGGGATGGCACACTTCTGTCTTCCCATGGATGGCACATTGCTGTCTTCCCACGGATGGCGAACTTGTCTCTTTCCAGGGATCTTAGACTTCTGCCTTCCCAGGGATGGCGCAGACTTCTGCATTCCCTGTAATGGCACACTTCTATCTTCCCTGGGACGGCGCATTTCTCTCTTCCCTGGGATGGCACACTTCTGTCTACCCTGGAATAACACATTTCTCTCTTCATTGGGATGGCACATCTCTGTTTTCCCTGGGATGGCACACTTCTGTCTCAGATGTTATATCACACTTCTGTCTTCCCTGTGATGGCACACTTCTGTCTTCCCTGGGATGAAACACTTCTCTCTTCCCGGGGGTGGCACACTTCTGTCTTCCCCGGGATGGCACACTTCTGTCTATCCAGGAATGGCACACTTTTGTCTTCCCAAGAATGGCGCACTTCTGCTTTCCTTGGGATGGCACACTTTTGTCTACACTAATATGGCTCATTTCTGTCTTCACTTGGATTACACACTTCTCTCTTTCCTGGAATAGCAAACTTCTGTCTTCCCTGCGAAGGCACACTTCTGTCTTCCTTGGGAAGGCACACTTCTGTCTTCCCTGGGATGACAAACTTCTGTCTTCCCAGGGATGGCACTTCTGTCTTATCTTTGATGGCACACTTCTGTCTTCCCTGGTATGGCACACTTCAGTCTTCTTTTGAAATGGCACACTTCTGTCTTTTCTGGGATGGCACACTTCACACTTCTGTCTTCCCTGGCACGTCACACTTCTGTCTTCATTGGGATGGCACACTTCTGTCTTAACATGGATGGCACACTGCTGTCTTCCCACGGATGGCAAACTTGTCTCTTTCCAGGGATCTTAGACTTCTGCCTTCCCAGGAATGGCACACATTTCTGCATTCCCTGTAATGGCACACTTCTATCTTCCCCGGGATGTCGCATTTCTCTCTTCCCTGGGATGGCACACTTCTGTCTTCCCTGGAATAATACACTTCTCTCTTCCCTGGGATGGCACACCTCTGTTTTCCCTAGGATGGCACACTCTGTCTCAGATGGGATATCACACTTCTGTCTTCCCTGGGATGGCACACTTCTGTCTTCCCTGGGATGACACACTTCTGTCTTCCCGGGGGTGGCACACTTCTGTCTTCCCAGGGATGGCACACTTCTGTCTTTCCAGGGATGGGGCACTTCTGTCTTCCCATGGATGGCACTCTTCTGTCTTCCCTTGGATGGCGCACTTCTGTCTTCCTCGGGATGGCATAGTTCTGTCTTTCCAGGGATGGCACATTTCTGTATTCCCTGGGATGACACACTTCTGTCTTCCATGGGATGGCAAACTTCTGTCTCCCATGGGATGGCACACTTCTGTCTTTCCATGGATGGCACACTTTTGTCCTCCTTGATATAGCACACTTCTGTCTTTTCAGGGAATGCACTCTTCTCTTTCCCCGGGATGGCACTCTTCCTCTCTTCCTTGGGATGGCACACTTCTGTCTTCAAGGGGATGACGCACTTCTGTATTCAATGGGATGGCACACTTCTGTCTTTCCAGTGATGGTACACTTCTGTCTTCCTTGGGATGGCACACTTCTGTCTTCCTTGTGATGGCACACATCTGACTTTCCTGGGGTGGCACACTTCAGTCTTCCTTTGGATATCTCACTTCTCTCTTCCGAGGGAAGACACACTTCTGTCTTCCCTAGGATGGCACACCTTTGTCTTCCCTGAGATGGCACACTTCTGTCTTCCCTAGGATGGCACACTTCTGTTTTCCCAGGCATTGCAGTCTTCTGTCTTCCAAGGGATGGCTCCCTTTTGTATTCCCTGGGATGGCACACTTCTGTCTTCCCATTGATGGCTCACTTCTGTTTTCTCTTGGATGACACACTTCTGTTTTCCTTGGGATAGCACACTTCTGTCTTCCCACTGATGGCACACTTCTGCCTTTCTTGGGATGTCACACTTCTGTCTTCCCTGGTATGGCACACTTCTGTCTTCCCAGGGATGGCACATTTCTGTCTTCGCAGTAATGGCACACTTCTGTCAACCCAGGGATGTCACATTTCTGTCTTCCCTGACATGGCACACTTCTGTCATCCCTGGGATGGCACACTTCTGTCTTCCTTGGGATGGCACACTTCTGTCTTCCTTGGGGATAGCACATTTCTGTCTTCTCTGGGATGACACACTTCTGTCTTCCCAGGGATTGCACACTTCTGTCTTAACATGGATGGCACACTTCTGTGTTCCCAGGAATGGCACACTTTTGTCTTCCCAAGAATGGCGCACTTCTGCTTTCCTTGGGATGGCACACTTTTGTCTACACTAGGATGGCTCATTTCTGTCTTCACTTGGATTACACACTTCTCTCTTTCCTGGAATAGCAAACTTCTGTCTTCCCTGCGAAGGCACACTTCTGCCTTCCCTGGGAAGGCACACTTCTGTCTTCCCTGGGATGACAAACTTCTGTCTTCCCAGGGATGGCACTTCTGTCTTATCTTTGATGACACACTTCTGTCTTCCCTGGTATGGCACACTTCAGTCTTCTTTTGAAATGGCACACTTCTGTCTTTTCTGGGATGGCACACTTCACACTTCTGTCTTCCCTGGCACGTCACACTTCTGTCTTCATTGGGATGGCACACTTCTGTCTTCCCATGGATGGCACACTGCTGTCTTCCCACGGGTGGCAAACTTGTCTCTTTCCAGGGATCTTAGACTTCTGCCTTCCCAGGAATGGCACACATTTCTGCATTCCCTGTAATGGCACACTTCTATCTTCCCCGGGATGTCGCATTTCTCTCTTCCCTGGGATGGCACACTTCTGTCTTCCCTGGAATAATACACTTCTCTCTTCCCTGGGATGGCACACCTCTGTTTTCCCTAGGATGGCACACTCTGTCTCAGATGGGATATCACACTTCTGTCTTCCCTGGGATGGCACACTTCTGTCTTCCCTGGGATGACACAGTTCTGTCTTCCCGGGGGTGGCACACTTTTGTCTTCCCAGGGATGGCACACTTCTGTCTTCCCAGGGATGGGGCACTTCTGTCTTCCCATGGATGGCACTCTTCTGTCTTCCCTTGGATGGCGCACTTCTGTCTTCCTCGGGATGGCATAGTTCTGTCTTTCAAGGGATGGCACATTTCTGTATTCCCTGGGGTGGCACACTTCTGTATTCCATGGGATGGCAAACTTCTGTCTCCCATTGGATGGCACACTTGTGTCTTACGAGGGATTGCGCACTTCTGTCTTTCCAGGGATGCCACACTTCTGTCTTTCCATGGATGGCACACTTTTGTCCTCCTTGATATAGCACACTTCTGTCTTTTCAGGGAATGCACTCTTCTCTTTCCCCGGGATGGCACACTTCCTCTTTTCCCTGGGATGGCACACTTCTGTCTTCAAGGGGATGACGCACTTCTGTATTCAATGGGATGGCACACTTCTGTCTTTCCAGTGATGGTACACTTCAGTCTTCCCTGGGATGGCACACTTCTGTCTTCCTTGGGATGGCACACATCTGACTTTCCTGGGATGGCACACTTCAGTCTTCCCTTGGATATCTCACTTCTGTCTTCCGAGGGAAGACACACTTCTGTTTTCTCTTGGATGACACACTTCTGTTTTCCTTGGGATAGCACACTTCTGTCTTCCCACTGATGGCACACTTCTGCCTTTCTTGGGATGTCACACTTCTGTCTTCCCTGGTATGGCACACTTCTGTCTTCCCAGGGATGGCACATTTCTGTCTTCGCAGTAATGGCACACTTCTGTCAACCCAGGGATGTCACATTTCTGTCTTCCCTGACATGGCACACTTCTGTCATCCCTGGGATGGCACACTTCTGTCTTCCTTGGGATGGCACACTTCTGTCTTCCTTGGGGATAGCACATTTCTGTCTTCTCTGGGATGACACACTTCTGTCTTCCAAGGGATAGCACACTTCTGTCTTAACATGGATGGCACACTTCTGTGTTCCCAGGAATGGCACACTTTTGTCTTCCCAAGGATGGCACACTTCTGTCTTCCCTGGGATGACACACTTCTGTCTTCCCGGGGGTGGCACACTTCTGTCTTCCCAGGGATGGGGCACTTCTGTCTTCCCATGGATGGCACTCTTCTATCTTCCCTTGGATGGCGCACTTCTTTCTTCCCAGGGATAGCACACTTCTGTCTTTCCAGGAATGGCACACTTCTGTCTTCCCAGGGATGGCACACTTCTGTCTTCCCAGGGATGGGGCACTTCTGTCTTCCCATGGATGGCACTCTTCTGTCTTCCCTTGGATGGCGCACTTCTTTCTTCCCAGGGATGGCACACTTCTGTCTTCCAGGGATGGCACACTTCTGTCTTTCCAGGAATGGCACACTTCTGTCTTCCCAAGGATGGCACACTTCTGCTTTCCCTGTGAGGCACACTTTTGTCTACACTAGGATGGCACATTTCTGTCTTCCCTTGGATGGCACACTTCTCTCTTTCCTGGAATAGCATACTTCTGTCTTCCCAGGGGAGGCACACCTCTGCCTTCCCTGGGAAGGCCCACTTCTGTCTTCCCTGGGATGACAAACTTCTGTCTTCCCAGGGAAGGCACACTTCTGCCTTCCCTGGGTAGGCACACTTCTGTCTTCCCTGGGATGACAAACTTCTGTCTTCCCAGGGATGACACTTCTTTCTTATCTTTGATAGCACACTTCTGTCTTCCCTGGTATGGCACACTTCTGTCTTCTTTGGGATGGCACACTTCTGTCTTTTCTGGGATGGCACACTTCACACTTCTGTCCTCCTTGGGATGGCACACTTATGTCTTCCCTGGGATAGCACATGTCTGACTTCCCAGGGATGGCACACTTCTGTCTTCCCTGGGATATCTCACTTTTGTCTTCTCTGGGATGGCACACTTCTGTCTTCCCAGGGATGGCACACCTCTGTCTTCCCTGGAATGGCGCAATTCTGTCTTTCCTGGGATGGCACACTTCTGTTTCCCTAGGTATGGCACTTCTGCATTCCAAGGGATTGCAAACTTTTGTCTTCCTGGGATGGCATACTTCTGTCTTCCTCGGGATGGCATAGTTCTGTCTTTCCAGGGATGGCACACTTCTGTTTTCCCTGGGATGGCACACTTCTGTCATGCATGGGTTGGCAAACTTTTGTCTCCTTGGGATGGCACACTTCTGTCTTCCGAGGGATTGCGCACTTCTGTCTTTCCAGGGATGCCACACTTCTGTCTTTCCATGGGTGGCACACTTTTGTCCTCTTTGATATGGCACACTTCTGTCTTTTCAGGGAATGCACTCTTCTCTTTCCCCGGGATGGCACACTTCCTCTCTTCCCTGGGATGGTACACTTCTGTCTTCAAGGGGATGACACACTTCTGTATTCAATGGGATGGCACAGTTCTGTCTTTCTAGTGATGGTACACTTCTGTCTTCCCTGGGATGGCACACTTCTGTCTTTCTAGTGATGGTACAAGTCTGACTTTCCTCGGATGGCACACTTCTGTCTTCCCTTGGATATCTCACTTTTGTCTTCCGAGGGAAGACACACTTCTGTCTTCCCTAGAATGGCACACCTTTGTCTTCCATGAGATGGTACACTTCTGTTTTCCCCAGGCATTGCAGTCTTCTGTCTTCCAAGGGATAGCTCACTTTTGTATTCCCTGGGATGGCACACTTCTGTCTTCCCATTGATGGCACACTTCTGTTTTCTCTTGGATGACACACTTCTGTTTTCCTTGGGATAGCACACTTCTGTCTTCCAACTGATGGCACACTTCTGCCTTAATTGGAATGTCACACTTCTGTCTTCCCTGGTATGGCACACTTCTGTCTTACCAGGAATGGCACATTTCTGTCTTCGCAATAATGGCACACTTCTGTCAACCCAGGGATGTCACATTTCTGTCTTCCCTGACATGGCACACTTCTGTCGTCCCTGGGATGGCACACTTCTGTCTTCCCTGGGATGGCAAACTTCTGTCTTCCTGGGGATAGCACATTTCTTTCTTCCCTCTGATGACACACTTCTGTCTTCCCAGGGATTGCACACTTCTGTCTTAACAGGGATGGCACACTTCCCTCTTCCCAGGGATGGCACACATCTGTCTTCCTAGGGAAGGCACAATTTTTCTGACTTCCCTGGGTTGGCACACTTCTGTCTTCCCTGGGATGAAACATTTCTGTCTTCCCAGGGACTGCACGCTTTTGTCTTCCCTGCGATTGCACACTTCTGTCTTCCCATGGATGGCACACTTCTGTCTTTCCTCGGATGGCACACTGCTGTCTTCCCAGAGATGGCAAACTTCTGTCATCCATGGGATGGCTTCCCTGGAATGGCAAACCTCTGCTTTCCAGGAGACGGCACACTTCAGTTTTCCCAGGGATGGCACACTTCTGTCTTCCGTGGGATGGCACACTTCTGTATTCCCTGGGATGGCACACTTCTGTCTTCCCAGGGACGGCACACTTCTGTCTTCCTGCGACGGCACACTTCTGTGTTCCCAGGGATGGCACACTTCTGTCTTAACAGGGATGGTACACCTCTGTCTTCCTAGGGATGACGCACTTCTGTCTCTCCAGGGATGGCACATTTCTCTTTTCCCAGGGATGTCACACTTCTGTCTTCCCGTTGATGGCACATTTCTGCCGTCATTGAGAAGGCTCACTTCTGTCTTCCCTAGGATTACACATTTCTGTCTTCCCTGGGATGGAACACTTCTGTCTTCCCTAGGATGGCACCCTTCTGTATTCCCTTGGATGGCACACTTCTTTGTTCCCTGGGATGGCACACTTCTCCCTTCCCTGGAATAGCACACTTCTGTCTTCCCTGGGATTGCACACTTCTGTCTTCCCTGGGAAGGCACACTTCCGTCTTCCCTGGGATGGCACACTTCTGTCTTCCAAGGGATGCCACACTTCTGTCTTATCTTTGATGACGCACTTCTGTCTTCCTTGGGATGGCAGACTTATGTCTTCAATGGGATATCACACTTCTGTTTTCCCAGGTATGGCATTCTTCTGCCTTCCCAGGGATGGCACACTTTTGTCTTCCCTGAGATGGCACTCTTCTGTCTTCCAAGGGATTGCACACTTCTGTCTTTCCAGGGATGGCACACTTCCGTCTTCCCTGGGATGGCACACTTCTGCCTTCCCTGGGATGGCACACTTCTTTTTTCCCAGGTATGGCACTCTTCTGTCCTCCAAGTGATGGCACACTTTTGTCTTCCGTGGGATGGCACACTTCTGTCTTTCCTGGGATGGCACACTTCTGTCTTCCCTGGGATGGCACACTTCTGTTTTCCCAGGTATAGCACTCTTCTGTCTTCCAAGGGATGGCACACTTTTGTCTTCCCTGAGATGCCAATCTTCTGTCTTCCCTTGGATGTCACACTTCTGTCTTCCCTGGGATGGCACACTTCAGTCTACCCAGGGATGGCACACTTCTGTCTTCCCTAGGATGGCACACTTCTGTCTTTCCAGGGATGTCACCCTTCTGTCTTCTTTAGGATTGCACACTTCTGTCTTCCCTGGCATATCACACTTCTGTCTTCATTGGGATGGCACACTTCTGTCTTCCCATGGATGGCACACTGCTGTCTTCCCACGGATGGCAAACTTGTCTCTTTCCAGGGATCTTAGACTTCTGCCTTCCCAGGGATGGCACACATTTCTGCATTCCCTGTAATGGCACACTTCTATCTTCCCTGGGAAGGCGCATTTCTCTCTTCCCTGGGATGGCACATTTCTGTCTTCCCTGGAATAACACACTTCTCTCTTCCCTGGGATGGCACACCTCTGTTTTCCCAGGGATGGCACACTTCTGTCTCAGATGGGATATCACACTTCTGTCTTCCCTGGGATGGCACACTTCTGTCTTCCCTGGGATGACACACTTCTGTCTTCCCTATGGTGGCACACTTCTGTCTTCTCAGGGATGGCACACTTCTGTCTTCCCAGGGATGGCACACTTCTGTATTCCCAGGGATGGCACACTTCTGTATTCCCAGGGATGGCACACTTCTGTCTTCCCTTGGAAGACGCACTTCTTTCTTCCCAGGGATGGCACACTTCTGTCTTCCTAGGGATGGCACACTTCTGTCTTTCCAATAATGGCACACTTTTGTCTTCCCAAGGATGGCACACTTCTGCCTTCCCTGGGATGGCACACTTTTGTCTACACTAAGATTGCACATTTCTGTCTTCCCTGGAAGGCACACTTCTCTCTTTCCTGGAATAGCATACTTCTTTCTTCCCTGGGATGGCACACTTCTGCCTTCCATGGGAAGGCCCACTTCTGTCTTCCCTCTGATGACAAACTTCTGTCTTCCCAGGGATGGCACTTCTGTCTTATCTTTGATGGCACACTTCTGTCTTCCCTGGTATGGCACACTTCTGTCTTCTTTGGGATGGCACACTTCTGTCTTTTCTGGGATTTCACACTTCACATTTCTGTCTTCCCTGGGATGGCACACTTATGTCTTCCCTGGGATGGCACATGTCTGACTTCCCAGGGATGGCACACTTTTGTCTTCAATGGGATATCTCACTTCTGTCTTTCCTGGGATGGCACGCTTCTGTCTTCCCTTGGATGGCACACCTCTGTCTTCCCTGGGATGGCGCACTTCTGTCTTTCCTGGGATGGCACACTTCTGTTTTCCTAGGTATGGCACTCTTCTGCATTCCAAGGGATTGCAAACTTTTGTGTTCCTGGGATGGCATACTTCTGTCTTCCTCGGGATGGCAAACTTCTGTCTTTCCCGGGATGGCACACTTCTGTTTTCCCTGGGATGGCACACTTCTGTCTTCCATGGGATGGCACACTTCTGTCTCCCCTGGGATGGCACACTTCTGTCTTCCGAGGGATTGCGCACTTCTGTCTTTCCAGGGATGCCACACTTCTGTCTTTCCATGGATGGCACACTTTTGTACTCCTTGATAAGGCACTCTTCTTTCTTTTCAGGGAATGCACTCTTCTCTTTCCCCGGGATGGCACACTTCCTCTCTTTCCTGGGATGGCACACTACCTCTCTTCCCTGGGATGACACACTTCTGTATTCAATGGGATGGCACACTTCTGTCTTTCCAGTGATGGTACAGTTCTGTCTTCCCTGGCATGGCACACTTCTGTCTTCCCTGGTATGGCACACGTCTGACTTTCCTCGGATGGCACACTTCTGTCTTCCCTTGGATATCTCTCTTCTGTCTTCCGAGGGATGACACACTTCTGTTTTCCCAAGGATGGCAAACCTTTGTCTTCCCTGGGATTGTACACTTCTGTCTTCCTTAGGATTGCACACTTTTGTTTTCCCAGGCATTGCAGTCTTCTGTCTTCCAAGGGATGGATCACTTTTGCATTCCCTGGGATGGCACACTTCTGTCTTCCCATTGATGACACACTTCTGTTTTCCCTGGGATAGCACACTTCTGTCTTCCCACTGATGGCACACTTCTGCCTTACTTAGGATATCACACTTCTGTCTTCCCTGTTATGGCACACTTCTGCTTTCCCATGTATGGTACTCTTCTGTCTTTCCTGGGATGGCACACTTCCTGTCTCCTCTGGAATGGCACACTTCTGTCTCTTAATGGATGGCACCTTTCTTGTCTCCCCTGGGATGGCACATTTAGTGTCTTCCCATGGATGGCACACTTCTGTCATCCCAGGGATGGCACACTTCTGTCATCCCACAGATGGAACACTACTGTTTTCCCAGGGATGGCACACTTCTGTCTTCCCCGGGATGGCACACTTCTGCCATCCCATGGATGGCACACTTCTATCCTTCTAGGGATATCACACTTCTGTCTTCCCAGGGATGGCACACTTTTGTTTTCCTAGGTATGGCACACTTCTGTCTTCCCATGGATGGCACAATTCTCTCTTCAAAGGGGTGGCACACTTCTGCCTTCCTTGGGAATTTACACTTTTGTCTTCCCTGGGATGGCACACTTCTGTCTTCCCTCGGATGGCACACTTCTGTCTTCAATGTGGTGGCAAACTTTTCTCATCGATGGTATGGCTCACTTCTGTTTTCCGTATGATGGCACACTTCTGTTTTCCCAAGAATGGTACACTTCTCTCAACGCAGAGATGCCACACTTCTGTCTTCCTTGAGATGGCACACATCTGTCTTCCCTTTAATGGAACATTTCTTTCTTCCCAGGGATGGCACACTACTTTGAACCCAGTGTTGTCACACTTCTGTCTTCCCCGGGATGGCATATTTCTGTCTTCCCTGGAACGGCACACTTCTGTCTTCCCAGGGATAGCACACTTCTGTCTTAAAAGGGATGGCACACTTCTGTGTTCCCAGGAATGGCGCACTTCTGGCTTCCCAGGGATGGCACACTTCCTGTCTTCCAAGGGATGGCACACTTGTGTCTTCCCAGGGATGGCACAATTTCTGTCTTCCCAGAGAGAGCACACTTCTGTCTTCAAAGGGATGACACACTTCTGTCTTCCCTGGGATGGCACGCTTCTGTCTTCCCAGGGATGCACACTTCTGTCTTCCCTGGTATGGCACACTTCTGTCTTCACAGGGATGGCACACTTCTGCCTTACTTAGGATGGCACACTTCTGTCTTCCCAGGGATGGCACACTTTGTCTTCAAAGGGATGGCACACTTCCTGTCTCCTGGGTGACACACTTCAGTCTTCCCATGGATAGCACACTTCTGTCTCCCCTAGGATGGCAAACTTCTGTTTTTTCAGGGATGGCACACTTCTCCTTCCCTGGGATGGCACACTTCCTGTCTTCCATGAGATAGCACACTTCCTGTCTTCCCTGGGATGGCACACTTCTGAGTTCCCTGGGATAGCACACTTTTGTCTTCTGTGGGATGGCACACTTCTGTCTTCCCTGGGATGACACACTTCTGTCGTCCTTGAGATGGCACATTTCTGTCTTCCCTTTGATGGCGCATTTCTGCCTTCCGTGGGATGACACGCTTTTGTCTTCCCAGGGATGGCACACTTCTATCTTTCCAGGGATGGCACACGTCTGTCTTCCCTAGGATGGCACACTTCTGTCTTCCCTGGGATGGCACACTTGCGTCTCCCCTGGGATGGCACACTTCTGTCTTCCCAGGGATGGCACACTTTTGTCTCCACTGGGATGGCACACTTCTGTATTCCCTTAGATGGCACACTTCTGTTTCCCTGCGATGGCACACTTCTGTCTTCCCTAGCATTGCACACTTCTGTCGTCCTTGTGATGGCACATTTCTGTCTTCCCTTTGATGGCACACTTCTGCCTTCCCTGGGATGGTACGCTTTTGTCTTCCCAGGGATGGCACACTCCTGTCTTCCCACGGATGGCACACTTCTGTCTTCTCAGGGATGGCACACTTCCGTCGTCCCTGTAATGGCACACTTCTGTCTCCACTGGGATGGCACACTTCTGTCTTCCCAGGGATATCACACTTTTGTCTCCCCTGGGATAGCACACTTCTGTCTTCCCTTGGAAATCAAACTTCCTGTCTTCCTTGGGACAGCACACTTCCTGTCTTCCCTTGCATGGCACACTTCTGTCTTCCCTCGGATGGCACACTTCTGTCTTCCCTCGGATGGCACACTTCTGTTTTCCCTGGGATAGCACACTTCTGTCTTCCCTGAGATGGCACACTTCTGTCGTTCTTGGGATGGAACATTTCTATCTTCCTTTTGATAACACACTTCTGCCTTCTCTGAGATGGCACGCTTTTGTCTTCCCAGTGATGGCACACTTCTGTCTTTCCAGGCATGGCACACTTCTGTCTTCTTTGGTGTGGCTCACTTTTGTCTTCCATGGGAGGGCACCCTTCTGTCTCACCGGGGATAGCACACTTCTGTCTTCACAGAGATGGCACACTTTTGCCTCCCCTGGGAAGGCACACTTCTGTCTTCCTTGGGGTGGCACACTTCTGTCTTCCCAGTGATGGCTCACTTCTGTCTTCACTGGGATGGCACGCTTCTGTCTTCCTATATATGGTACACTTATGTATTCCCTGGGATGGAACTCTTCCGGTCTTTGCTGGGATGGCACTCTTTCTGTCTTCCCTGGGATGGCACACTTCTGTCTTTCCTGGAATGGCAGTCTTCCAGTCTTCTCTGGGATAGCACACTTCTGTCTTCACATGGGTGGCTCTCTTATGTCTCCCCTTGGATGGCACACTTTTGTCTTCCCAGGGATTGCACATTTCTGCCTTCGCAGGGAAGTCACACTTCCTGTCTTCACTGGGATGGCACACTCCCTGTCTTCCCTTCCCTTGGATGGCACTCTTCTGTCTTCCAAGGAATGGCTCACTTCTTTCTTCCCTGGGATGGCAAAGTTCTGTCTTCTCTGGGAGGGCACTCTTCTGTCTTTCCAGGGATGGCACAATTCTGTCCTCCATGAGATGGCACACTTCTGTCTTTTCAGGGATGGCACACTTTTCTTCACCTGGGAGGACACATTTCCTGCCTTTCTGGGACAGCACACTTCCTGTCTTTCCTGGGATGTCACACTTCTGTCTTCCCTGGGATGGCACACTTCTGTCTTCCCAGGGATGGCACACTTCTGTCATCCCTGGGAAGGCACACTTCTGTCTTCACAGGGATGGCACAGTTCTGTCTTCCCTAGGTTGGTTTCCTTCTAACTTCCCTGGGATTGCTCACTTCTGCCTCCCATGGGATGGCACACTTCTGACTTCCTTGTGATATCACACTTTTGACTTCCTTGTGATATCACACTTCTGTCTTCCCTGGGATGGCACACTTCCGTCTTCAAATTGATGGCACACTTCTGTCTTCCCTGGGGTGGCACACTTTTGTATTCCATGGGATTGCACACTTCTGTCTTCCCTGGGATATCACACTTCTGTCTTCCCAGGAATGGCACACTTCTGTCTTTCCTAGGATGGCACACTTCTGTCTTCCCATTGATGGCACACTTCTGTCTTCCATGGGATGGCAAACACACTTCTGGATTCTTCCCTTCCGGTCTTTTTTGGATGGCACGCTTCCTGTCTTCACTGGGATGGCACACTTCTGTCTTCACTGTGATGGCACACTTCTTGTCTTCCCAGGGATGGCACACTTCTGTCTTCCCTGGGATGACACACTTCTGTCTTCCCTGTTATGGCACACTTGTGTCTTCCATGTGATATCACACTTCTGTCTTCCCAGGGATGGCACACTTTTGTCTCCCCTGGGATGGCACACTTCTGTCTTCCCTGTAATGGCACGCTTCTGTCTTCCTATGGAAGGTTCACTTCTGTATTCCCCTGGATGGCATACTTCCTATCTTTCTAGGGATGGCACTTTTCCTGTCTTCCCTGGGATGGCACGCTTCTGTCTTCCCTGGGATGGCACACTTCTGTCTTCCCAGGGATGGCGCACCTCTGTCTTCCCTGTAATGGCACGCTTCTGTCTTCCTATGGAAGGTACACTTCTGTATTCCCAGGGATGGCATACTTCCTATCTTTCAAGGGATGGCACTTTTCCTGTGTTCCCTTGGATGGCACACTTCTGACTTCCCTGGGATGGCACACTTCTGTATTCCCATGGGTGGCGCTATTCTGTCTCCCCTGGGATGGCACACTTCTGTCTTCCAAGGGATGGCACACTTCTGTCTTCCTAGGAATTGCGCATTTCTGCCTTCTCAGGGATGGCACACTTCTGTCTTCCTAGGAATTGCGCATTTCTGCCTTCTCAGGGATGGCACACTTCTGTCCTCCCTGATATGGCACACTTCTGTCTTTTCAGGGATGGCACACCTCCCTTACCCTGGGATGGCACATTTCCTGTCTTCCCTGGGATAGCACACTTCCTGTCTTCCCTGTGATGGCACACTTCTCTCTTCCCTGGGATGGCACACTTCTGTCTTCCCAGGGATGGCACACTTCTGTCTTCAAGGGGATGACACACTTCTGTCTTCCCAGGGATGGCACACTTATGTCTTCCCTGGGATGGCACACTTTTGTCTTCCCTGGAATGGCACACTTCTGTCTTCCCAGGAATGGCACTTTACTGTCTTCCCAGGGACGGCACATTTCTGTCTTCCCTGGGATAGCACAATTCTGCCTTCCCTGGGATGGCACACTTCTGTCTTCTCTAGGATGGCACACTTCCTGTCTTCCCTGGGATAGCACACTTCCTGACTTTCCTGGAATGGCACTCATCCTGACTTCCCTGGGATGGCACACTTCTGTCTTCCCAGAGAGAGCACACTTCTGTTTTCAAGGGGATGACATACTTGTGTCTTCAGTGGGATGTCACACTTCTGTCTTTCCAGAGATTGCACACTTCTGTCTTCCCTGGTATGGCACACTTCTCTCTTACCTGGGATGGCATTCTTTTGACTTCCCTGGGATTGCACACTTCTGTCTTTCCAGGGATGGTACACTTCTGCCTTCACAGGGATGGCACTCTTCTGTCTTCCCAGGGATGGCACATATCTGTCTCCCCTTGGATGGCACACTTCACTCTTCCCAGGGATAGCACACTTCTGTCTTCTCTAGGATAACACACTTCTGTTTTTTCATGGATGGCACACTTCTCCTTCCCTGGGATGACACACTTCCTGTCTTCCATGAGACAGCACACTTCCTGTCTTCCCTGGGATGGCACACTTCTGAGTTCCCTGGGATAGCACACTTTTGTCTTCTGTGGGATGGCACACTTCTGTCTTCCCTGGGATGACACACTTCTGTCGTTCTTGAGATGGCACATTTCTGTCTTCCCTTTGATCTCGCACTTCTGCCTTCCGTGGGATGGCACGCTTTTGTCTTCCCAGGGATGGCACACTTCTGTCTTCTCTAGGATGGCACACTTCTGTCTTTCCTGGGATGGCACACTTCTGTCTCCACTGGGATTGCACACTTCTGTCTTCCCAGGGATGGCACACTTTTGTCTCCACTGGGATGGCACACTTCTGTCTTCCCTTAGATGGCACACTTCTGTCTTCCCTGGGATGGCACACTTCTGTCTTCCCTGGGATGGCACACTTCTGTCGTCCTTGGGATGGCACATTTCTGTCTTCCCTTTGATGGCACACTTCTGCCTTCAATGGGATGGTACGCTTTTGTCTTCCCAAGGATGGCACACTCCTGTCTTTCCACGGATGGCACACTTCAGTCTTCTCTGGGATATCACACTTCTGTCGTCCCTGTAATGGCACACTTCTGTCTCCCCTGGGATGGCACACTTCTGTCTTCCCAGTATGGCGCACTTTTGTCTCTCCTGGGATGGCACACTCCTATGTTCCCTTGTATATCAAACTTCCTGTCTTCCCTGGGACAGCACACTTCCTGTCTTCCCTGGCATGGCACACTTCTTTCTTCCCTGGGATAGCACACTTCTGTTTTCCCTGGGATGGCACACTTCTGTCTTCCCTGGGATGGCATACTTCTGTCGTCTTTGGGATGGCACATTTCTATGTTCCCTTTGATGGCACACTTCTGCCTTCTCTGGGATGGCACGCTTTTGACTTCCCGGGGATGGCACACTTCTGTCTTTCCATTGATGGCACACTTCTGTCTTCCCTGGGATGGCACACTTCTGTCTTCCATGGGATGGCACCCTTCTGTCTCCCCTGGGATGGCACACTTCTGTCTTCCCAATGATGGCAAACTTTTGTCTCCCCTGGGGTGGCACACTTCTGCCTTCCTTGGGTGGCACACTTCTGTCTTTCCAGTGATGGCACACTTCTGTCTTCCCTGGGATTGCACGCTTCTGTCTTCCTATATATGGTACTCTTAAGAAGTAATTAGGATGGCACACTTCCGGTCTTTACTGTAATGGCACTCTTCCTGTCTTCACTGGGATGGCACACTTCTGTCTTTCCTGGTAGGGCACACTTTTGTCTTCACATGGGTGGCGCTCTTCTGTCTCCCATTGGATGGCACACTTTTGTCTTTCCAGGGATTGCACACTTCTGCCTTCCCTGGGATGGCACACTTCCTGATTTCACTGGGATGGCACACTTCCTCTTCCCTGGGATGGCACTCTTCTGTCTTCCAAGGGATAGCACACTTCTGTCTTCCCTGGGACGGCACACTTCTGTCTTCCTAGGAATGGCACACTTCTGTCTTCCCTGGGATTGCACAGTTCTGTCTTCTTTGGGAGGGCATACTTCTGTCTTCCCATGGATGGTTCAATTCTGTCCTCCCTGACATGGCACACTTCTGTCTTTTCAGGGATGGCACACTTCCCTTTCCCTGGGATGGCTCATTTCCTTTCTTCTCTGGGACAGTCCAATTCTGTCTTCCCTGGGATTTCTCGCTTCTGTCTTCCCTGGTATGGCTCACTTCTGCCTCCCCTGGGATGGCACTCTTCTGACTTCTCTGTGATATCACACTTCTGTCTTCCCTGGGTCTGGCACACTTCTGTCTTCACAGGGATGGCACACTTCTGTATTCCCTGGGTTTGCACACTTTTGTCTTCAATAGAATGGCACACTTCTGTCTTCCCTGAGATGGTACACTTCTGTCATACCTGGGATGGCACACTTCTGTCTTCCCTGGGATGGTACACTTCTGTCTTCTCTGGGATGGCACACTTCTGTTTTTCCTGGGAAGGCACACTTCTGTCTTCTCTGGGATAGCACACTTCTGTCTTCCCAGGGATACCACACTTCCTGTCTTCCCTGGGATACCACACTTCTGTCTTCCCTGGGATACCACACTTCCTGTCTTCCTTGGTGTTGCGAATAAGAAATTTTTTAAAGAACTTCAGAATGTGGCCTGTTACCATTTATTTCTTATGCAACAAGATTTTTGGATCCGAGTAGGGGAAATATTTTCAACTGGGAAACTCCATAGAATAATATTCAAATTTATTAAAGTATTTAAATACAATACTTTATCTTCACTTTGTAGTTAATGTAACTTAATACTTTGTACAATAAAATTACCATATACATTTAGTTCCAAATCATGGAAATGTCGCATTAATAAGGAAGTTTAATTATTCTTCCTGTATCTACGTCCTCATTAATATTTACGTCTCTTTCTTAACAAGACTAGACTCAAAATACAAAAGGTACAAGAATTATCAAGACCTTTGAATCTGGCCGTAAAGTATCTATGGATTACTGAACTGACCAAGAATATAAATATCAAAAGAGTCTTTCAAAGCAATGAGGAACAAATTGAGTCAGCTCTGTAGTCCAATTCTCAAAACCATTCAACTGTACACCGTAAGAGCCAATATACGATCAGTTGTCAGGGCTAGAGCTGGGAGCTGACTGACTACTCGCCAGTCTGTTGACGCGTCGTCAGGTTGGATCAGCTGAGCCACGTCAACCAGCCGGACATAAACAATTGAACAATTCACCGGATGGTTCCGAGACTTAAATTCTATATACTCAAGAAATCCTACCTAACCATAATAGAAAAATAATAGTGATAATTACAAAATAGTGATAATAACGATAATAGTGATAATAACAATAATAGTGATAATAACAATAATAGTGATAATACCATGGTATTTTTCATATATTAACAGATAATAATATAACGCCGAAAGTCTCTATTTTAGATATAAACGGGGACTTTCGCGCTATAATATTAAGTGATGAACACATGCTCTTACAATATTTAAATAACACAGGATGACCAATTTCAAAGATATAACACTTGGGATACCACACTTCTGTCTTCCCTGGGATACCACACTTCCTGTCTTCCCTGGGATACCACACTTCCTGTCTTCCCTGGGATACCACACTTCTGTCTTCCCTGGGATACCACACTTCCTGTCTTCCCTGGGATACCACACTTCCTGTCTTCCCTGGGATACCACACTTCCTGTCCTGCGTGGGATACAACACTTTCTGTCATCCCTGGGATACCACACTTCCTGTCATCCCTGGGATACCACACTTCCTGTCATCCCTTTGATACCACACTTCCTGTCTTCCCTGGGATTCCACACTTCCCGTCTTCCCTGGGATACCACACTTCCTGTCTTCCCTGGGATACCACACTTCCTGTCATCCCTGGGATACCACACTTCCTGTCATCCCTGGGATAGCACACTTCCTGTCATCCCTGGGATACCACACTTCCTGTCATCCCTAGGATACCACTCTTACTGTCATCCCTGGAATACCACACTTCCTGTCATCCCTGGGATACCACACTTCCTGTCTTCCCTGGGATACCACACTTCCTGTCATCCTTGGGATACCACACTTCCTGTCATCCCTGGGATACCACATTTCCTGTCATCCCTGGGATACCACACTTCCTGTCTTCCCTGGGATACCACACTTCCTGTCTTCCCTGGGATACCACAATTCCTGTCATCCCTAGGATACCACACTTCCTGTCTTCCGTGGGATACCACACTTTCTGTCATCCCTGGGATACCACACTTTCTGTCATCCCTGGGATACCACACTTCCTGTCATCCCTGGGATACCACACTTCCTGTCTTCCCTGGGATACCACACTTCCCGTCTTCCCTGGGTTACCACACTTCCTGTCTTCCCTGGGATACCACACTTCCTGTCATCCCTGGGATACCACACTTCCTGTCATCCCTGGGATAGCACACTTCCTGTCATGCCTGGGATACCACACTTCCTGTCATCCCTAGGATACCACACTTCCTGTCATCCCTGGGATACCACACTTCCTGTCATCCCTGGGATACCACACTTCCTGTCTTCCCTGGGATACCACACTTCATGTCTTCCCTGGGATAGCACACTTCCTGTCATCCCTGGGATACCACACTTCCTGTCATCCCTGGGATACCACACTTCCTGTCATCACTGGGATACCACAGTTTATGTCATCCATGGGATACCACACTTCCTGTCATCCCTGGGATACCACACTTCCTGTCTTCCCTGGGATTCCACACTTCCTGTCTTCCCTGGGATACCACACTTCCTGTCATCCCTGGGATACCACACTTCCTGTCTTCCCTGGGATACCACACTTCCTGTCTTCCCTGGGATACCACACTTCCTGTCATCCCTTGGATTCCACACTTCCTGTCATCCCTGGTATACCACACTTCCTGTCATCCCTGGGAAACCACACTTCCTGTCATCCTTGGGATACCAAACTCCCTGTCATCCCTGGGATACCACACTTCCTGTCTTCCCTGGGATACCACTCTTATTGTCATCCCTGGGATACCACACTTCCTGTCATCCCTGGGATACCACACTTCCTGTCTTCCGTGGGATACCACACTTTCTGTCATCCCTGGGATACCACACTTCCTGTCATCCCTGGGACACCACACTTCCTGTCCTCCCTGTGATACCACACTTCCTGTCATCATTGGGATACCACACTCCCTGTCATCCCTGGGATACCACACTTCCTGTCTACCCTGGGATACCACGCTTCCTGTCATCCCTGAGATGCCACACTTCCTGTCCTCCGTGGGATACAACACATTCTGTCATCCCTGGGATACCACACTTTCTGTCATCCCTGGGATACCACACTTCCTGTCAACCCTGGGATACCACACTTCCTGTCTTCCCTGGGATACCATACTTCCTGTCATCTCTGGGATACCACACTTCTTGTCATTCCTGGGATACCACACTTCCTGTCTTCCCTGTGATACCACACTTCCTGTCTTCCCTGGGATACCACACTTCCTGTCTTCCCTGGGATACAACACTTCCTGCATTCCCTGGGATACCACACTTCCAGTCATCCCTGGGATTTCACACTTCCTGTCATCCCTGGGACACCACACTTCCTGTCATCCCTGTGATACCACACTTCCTGTCATCATTGGGATACCACACTCCCTGTCATCCCTGGGATACCACACTTCCTGTCTTCCCTGGGATACCACGCTTCCTGTCATCCCTGAGATATCACACTTCCTGTCCTGCGTGGGATACAACACTTTCTGTCATCCCTGGGATACCACACTTCCTGTTATCCCTGGGATACCACACTTCTTGTCATCCCTGGGATACCACACTTCCTGTCTTCCCTGGGATTCCACACTTCCCGTCTTCCCTGGGATACCACACTTCCTGTCTTCCCTGGGATACCACACTTCCTGTCATCCCTGGGATACCACACTTCCTGTCATCCCTGGGATAGCACACTTCCTGTCATCCCTGGGATACCACACTTCCTGTCATCCCTAGGATACCACTCTTACTGTCATCCCTGGAATACCACACTTCCTGTCATCCCTGGTATACCACACTTCCTGTCTTCCCTGGGATACCACACTTCCTGTCATCCTTGGGATGCCACACTTCCTGTCATCCCTGGGATACCACACTTCCTGTCATCCCTGGAATACCACAATTCATGTCATCCCTGGGATACCACACTTCCTGTCATCTTCCCTGGGAGGCCTTGTACTTCCTGTCATTCCCATGGGATACCACAATCCGTTCCTTCCTGATGGGCATTCACACTTCCTGGTCTTCCTGATACCACACTTCCTGTCATCCCTTGAGATACCATTACCTCCATATTCCTTCTCCCCTGGGATACCACACTTCCCTGCCCTCCTGGGATACCTACACTTACTGTCTTCCCTGGGATACCACACTTCCTGTCTTCCCCTGATACCAAGGGCACTACGTCTTCTTCCTGGGATACCACACTTCCCTGGGATCATCCCTGGGATACGGCCAATCCTGTCTTCCCTTGGGATACCACACTTCCTGCTAATTCCCCTGGGATACCTACACTTCCTGTCTTCCTCCCTGGGATACCTACACTTCCTGTCTTCCCCAGTTGGATAACCATTAACTTTCCTGTCATTCCCTGATAGTGACACTTTCCAAGTGTCATTCCCTGGGGATACCACACTTCCTTGTCTTCTCCTCCTGGGATAATATACCTTCCTGTCATTCCCTGGGATACCTACACTCCCTGTCTTCCTCCCTGATAACTACACTCTTCCTGTTCTCCTGAGATCACCACTTCCTTGTTCTTCTCCTGGATAATTAACACTTTCCTTGTCATTCCCATGACTACACTTTTCCTGTCATTCTCCTGATGTTACACTCCTTGTCTTGTGGGATATTACACTTGCCTGGTCTTCTGTGGATAATTCATTACTGCTGTCATTCCCTTGGGATGTCAGCACTCCTTGCTCCTCCCTTGGGATAATATACTCCTTGTTCCTCCCTTGGATAATTATATTTTCTTGTCATCTCTGGATTATTTTACACTTTGTTAAGTTGTTCTTGGATATTTACATTTTCTTCTGCTCTTTGGATAATTTCATCTGTTTTCTATAACATTGTTATCTTCTGATAATTGCATTTTCTTGTTTCTTCTTTGGAGGTTGTTATTTTCTGTTTTTTGGAGGTTATACTGTTTTCTTTTGGAGACATTATTTCTAGTCTTCTTTGGGATATTACCATTTTGCTTCTTCTTTGATAATAGCATTTTGTCCCTTGGGATACTTACATTTTGTTTTCTTCCTTGGGATAATATTAATTTTTGTCCCTTCCTGGGATATTACACTTCTGTCATTCCCCTGGGATATGCTATAATAATCTGTCATCCCAGTTGCTACCACACTTCCTGTCATCCCTGGGATTACCACACTTCCTTTGTCTTCCCTGGGATACCCATGACTAAAACTCCTGTCATACCCTGGGATACCTCACACTTCTTGTCCTTCCTGGGATAACTCACACTTTCCTGTCATTCCCTGATAACCATACCTCCTCCCGTCATTCCCTGGGATACCTACAGTTTCTCTGTTCTTCCCTGGGATACTCACACTTCCTGTCTTCCCTGGGATACCTTTCACACTTTCTGTCATTCCCTTGGGATACCACACCTCCTGCCATCCCTGGGATACCTACACTTCCTGTCGTGTCCTGGGATACCACACTCTCCCTGTTCATCCCTGGGATACCGCAGATCTTCCCTGCTCCTCTCCCCTGGGATACATCACACTTCCTGGGTCCCATCCCCTGGATACCTCACTTTCCTGTCATCCATCCCTAGGGATACCACACTTCCTGGGTTCCTTCCCTGGGATACCACACTTCCTGTCTTCCTGGATATCCACTTCCTGTCTCTCCCTTGGGATACCACACTTCCTTGTCATTCCCTGGGATACCTCAACTTTTCCTGTCATCCCTGGGATACCTACACTTCCTGTCTTCCCTGGATACCTACACTTCCTGTTTTCCTCCCTTGTGATTACCATTTACTTCCTGTCTTTACTCCCGGATAGACACTTACCTGTCATCCCTTGGAGGTTCCATACTTTCCTGCTCCATCCCTTGGGATATAATACTTTCCTGTTGTCTTCCTGGGTATACCATACCTCCTTGGTTCTCTCCTTGGGATACCACACTCCTGCTCATTCCCTGGATACCCTCACTCTCCTGGGTCTTCCTGATTACCACACTCCTTGTTTTCCTCCCTGGATATACACTTTTTCCTTGTTCATCCCTTGGATATTACTTCCTGTTCTTCCTGGGATACTACCTTCCTGTTCATTCCCTGGATATTACTTTTGGTCGTCCCTGGGATATTACACTTGTGTCATTCCCTGATAACCATACACTTCCTCTTGTCATTCCCTCTTGGGATTACTACACTTTCTGTCATCCTCTGATACCTACACCCTCCTGTCATTCCCTGGGATACCTCTTCCTTGGGCTCCTTCCCTGGATTCCCACTAATACTTCCTGTCATTCCCTGGGATACCACACCTCCTGTCATTCCCAATGGGATACCTACACATCCTGCCATCCTTGGATTGGGATTATTATTTTTGCTTCTTCCCTAGGGATCTATATTTTCCCTGATGGACGGCCTATACTCCTTGTCATCCCTGGAGTACTTATCCGTTCATGTTTTCCTTGGGATACCATACATTTTCCTGTCATTCCCTTGGGACTACCATATTTTTCCTGTGTTATCCCTCTTTGGGAGGTACCATTTTCTTGTTTTCCTTGGAGGTTATGGCTTGCCCTCTTTGGGAGGCTTACCATACTTGTTGGGTCATCCCTGGGATATTATATTTTCTTGTTCATCCCTCTTGGATATACACTCCTGTTCTTCCATTATGGGGATAACTCATACTTTCCTGTCTTCCCTGGGATAATACACTTCCTGCTGTCCCTGGGATACTACACACTTCCTTGCTCCTCCTGGTATAGCCTCACACTTCCTGTCATTCCCTGATAATACACTTTCCTGGTCATCCCTGTGATACCACACTTCCTGTCTTCCTGGATACCACACTTCCTGTCTTCCCTGGGCAGGATACTAAACACTTCCTGTCTTCTCCCTGGGATAACACACTTCCCTGCGTCTTCCTGGGATACCACAACTTTCCTGTCTTCCCTGGGATACCACACTTCCTGTCTTCCCTGGAATACCACACTTCCTGTCTTCCATGGAATAACTCCACACTTCCTGTTCCATCCATGTGGGATACCTGTAATTTCCTTGCTCCATCCCCTGGATACCAGCATCTTCCTGTCCTTCCTGGGATACAATACTTTCTGCCATTCCTCGGGATAACCACACTTTCCCTGTCATTCCTGGGATACCTACACTTCCTGTCTTGCCTGGGATACCACACTTCATTTCTTTCCTGGGATACCACACTTCCTGTCATTCCCTGGGATACCTCACTTTCCTAAGTCATTCCCTTGGACTGGGATACCTAATCTCTGGCCATTCCCATGATACCTACTTCCTCCTGTCATCCCCTGGGATACCTATGACATCCTGTCATTCCCTGGATACCACACTTTCCTGTCATTCCTGATACCACACTTCCTGTCATTCCCTGGGACTACCACACTTTCCTGTCTCTCCCTTGGGATACCTACACTTCCTGTCTTCCCTGGGATACCATACTTCCTGTCCATTCCCTGGGTATAACCACATTTCTGTCATTCCCTGGGATACCACACTTCCTGCCTTCCATTGTGGGATACCACACTCCTGCCTCCTGGGATACCTACACTTCCTGTGTTCCTGGTGATACCACACTTCCTGGGTCTTAACTGGTATACCTATACTCCTTGGTCATCCCTGATAATACATTTTCCTAAGTCATTCCTTGTGATAATACACTGCCTTGTCCTTCCCCAGGATACTCACACTTTCCTGTGGGTTCCTGGATATTATTACTTGTTGTCTTAACTTGGATACTATACTTTAAGTCATTCCTTCTTGGATAACTTACATTTTCTTGCTCTTTTCCTTGGATAACTACATTTTCTGTTTTCCTTGGAGGTTAGCTACTTTGCTCTTGTCGTTGATAATTATACTTTTCTGTTCATCTCTTGGATAACACATGTACTTTTGTCCATTCTTCTGATGAATAGCATGTTTATTTTCTTTAGATACTTATATCTGTCATCCTGATACTATATTTTCTGTTGATCCCTGGGATATTATACTTTTCCTGTTCTTCCTGGGATAATATACTGTTGTCTTCCTGGATAATACATCCTGTCATCTCCCTTGGGATACTTGTTACACTTTTCCTTGTCAATTCCCTGGGATACTACTCCTTCCTGTCATCCCTGGGATGGTTTCACACTTCCTGTCATCCCGTGGTGGATACCACACTTCCTGTCTTCCCTGGGAGTACCACACTTCCTGTCTTCATCCTGGGATACCACACTTCCTGTCTTCCTGGGATTACCACACTTCCTGTCATTCCCTGATTATCACACTTCCTCCTGTCATTCCCTGGGATACCTACACCTTACCTGGTCTTCATCCTTCCCGGGATACCACACTTCCTGTCATTCCTGGGATACCACCTCCCCCTGTCCTCTCTCCCTGGGATACCACACTTCCTGTCATTCCCAGATACCACTTTTCTCCGTCTTCCCGGTCCCTGATGATAACTACTACTTTCCTGTCAATCCCTTGGGATACTGCCACTTCCTGTCTTCCTGGGATAGCCTTCACTTTTCCTGGTCATTCCCTGGGATACCACTTCCTTGTCCTTGTCCCCATCCCTGGATAACTACACTTTGTTCCTCTTCCTGGGATACTCACACTTCCTGTCCTTCCTGGGAATACCACACTTCCTGTCTTCCTCCCTGATGTCCACACTTCTCTGTTCATCCTGTGATTAGTTTCACACTTCCTGTCGTTCCTGGATAGCCTTCACCTTCCTTCCTGGTCATCCCTGGGATACCACACTTCCTGTCATTCCGGTTGGATAACCATACTTCCTGTCATCCCTGGGATAATGCACTTCTGTCATCCCTTGGGAGTAGCCTGACACTTCCCTGTCCATCCCTGGGATACCACACTTCCTGTACCTTCCCTGGGATTACCACACTTCCTGTCATTCCCTGGGATACCACACTTCCTGTCATTCCAATGGATACTTACACTTTCCTGTCAATCCCTGGATACCTACACCTTCCTGTCATTCCCTGGGATACCTCACACTTCCTTGCCTCATCCCTGATACCATCTTCCTGTCATTCCCACTGGGATACCACAGTTACCTGTCTTCCTCCTGGGATAACCACACACTTCCACTGTCTTCCCTGGGATACCACACTTTCTGTTCTTCCCTGGATACCATAACTTTCCTGTCCATTCCTGGATACCACACTTCCTGTCGTTCCCTGATACCTTCACTACTTCCTGTCATTCCCTGGATACCTACATTTCCTGGGCTCCATTACCTGGGATACTCATAATCCTCCTGTCCATCCCTGGGATAATTTCCATACTTTCCTGTCTCTCCCTGGATACCTTCCTTGTCCCTTCCCTGGGATACCTACACTTCCTCCTGTCATTCCCTGATACCATACTTCCTAAGTCCATCCCTGGGATACCACACTTCCTGTCACTTCCCTGATACTACTCTTCCTGTCATTCCCTGGATACCTCACACTTCCTGTCATTCCTCGATAATACTTCTTAAGCTTTTGATAACTATATTTTTGGTTTCATTGGGATTGGTGTCATTCCTTAGGGATATTATACTTTTCTTGTTTTATCTCTTGGATACATATTTTCTTGCATTTTCTTGATTAGGCTGCTACTTTGGTTGAATGGATATTACTTTTGTTATCTTTGGATATTTACATTCTTTGTCATCTCTTTGGATATTATACTTTTCTGTTTTCTTGATATTACATCTGTCATTCTTTGGAATACATACTTTCTTGTCATCTTCTGGATATTATACTTTGTCCTTTGGATATTACTATTTTTTTGTTATCTTGGATACATATATCTTGTTGGATCTCTTGGATACTTATATTTTGTCATCTTGCCTATTACATCTTGGGTTATTGGTCTTGGATATTTCAGATGTCATCTCTTGATAATATACTTTTCTTGCTCCTTCCTTTGATACTATACTTTCCTTGTCATCTCTGATACCACATTTCTGTCATCCTCTTGGGATACCTACACTTCTTGTCCTTCCTATGGGATACCACACTTTGTCCTTCTCCTGGATACCTACACTTTCCTGTCATCCCTGGGATGGAGGCCTTACACTTTTCCTGTCATTCACTGGTATACTCACACTTCCTGTCATCCCTGGGATAATTAATATTTCCCTCCTGTCATCCCTGTGATACCTCACACTTCCTGTCTTCCCAGGATGTCTACACTTCCTGTCTCGCAGGGATAATACCAAACTTCCTGGCTCACCTCCCTGGATACCACACTTCCTGTCCTTCCTGGGATACCACTCCTGCCACTCCTGGGATACCACACTTCCATGTCTTCCCTGGGATACCACACTTCCTGTCTTCCTCCATGGATACCTCACTTCCTGGTCATCCCTGATACTGTATTTCCTGTCATCCCTGGGATAACCACACTTGTGTTCTTCCCCTGGGATACATACTTCCGTGTCATCCTTTGGGATGCCACATTTCTGTCATCCCTGGGATACCTACACTTCTAGTGTCTTCCCTGGGATACCACACTTATTGTCTTCCCTGGGATACCACACTTCCTGTCATCCCTGATACCCACATTTCATGTCATCCCCTGATACCACACATCCTGTCTTCCTGGGATACCACCTTCCTTCTGGTCATCCCTGGGATACCACACATCCTGTCATCCCTGGATAATATATTTCCGTCATCCCTGGGATATTATACTTTGTTGCCATTCCCTTGGACTTACCTATATTTCTGTCAATGTCCCTTGGGATATTTACTTCTGTCCTTCCTGTCTTCCTTGGATACCTTATATTTCCTGTCATCCCTCTTGGATACCTATATTTCTGTCATCCTCGGGATACCTCAACTTTCCTTGTCTTCCATGGGATAATATACTTCCTGTTCTTCCTTGATACCTACACTGTCTGTCATCCCTGGGATAACTACATTTTCTGTCATTCACTGGTATGGCTACACTTTCCTGTCATCCTCTTGGATACTTACTCCTGTAGCCATCCTTGTGGATACCTTCACACCTTCCTGTCTTCCCAGGATACCTACACTTCCTGTCTTCGCAGGGGATAAGCCTAAATCTTCCTGTCATCCCTGGGATACCTACGCCTTCCTGCTCCTTCCTGGGATACCATACTCTTCCTAACCTTCCTGGGATACCTGCTTCACCTTCCTGTCTTCCCTGGGATACCTACACTTCCTGTCTTCCTCCATGGGATACCTACACTTCCTGTCATCCCTGATACTGTATTTCTGTCATCCCTGGGATACCACACTCCTGGTCTTCCCTCCCTGGGATAACCACCTACTCCTGTCATCCCTTGGGATACCTACATCCTGTCATCCCTGGGATACCTCACACTTCCTGTCTTCCCCTCCCTGGGATACCACACTTATTGTCTCTCCTGGGATACAACATTCTGTCATCCCTGGGATACCACACACTTCCTAAGTCATCCCTGGATGCTACTTCCTTCCTGTCATGCCTGGGATGCCTACACTTCCTGTCATCCCTAGGGATGCCGCCACGCTTCCTGTCGTCCCTCGGGATTACCACACTTCCTGTCGTCCCTGGAAGATACCACACTTCCCTGTCTTCCTGGGATACCTTTACACTTCCTGTCTTCCTGGGATACCACTAATTCTGTGATCCCTGGGATGCCACACTTCCTGTCATCCCTGGGATGCCTACCACTTCCTGTCTTCCCTGGGATGCCACACTTCCTGTCATCCCTAGGGATGCCACACTTCCTGTCATCCCTGGGATACCACAATTCCTGTTTTTCCCCTAGGATACCACTTCCTGTCTTCCTGGGATTACCACACTTCCTGTCATCCCTGGGATACCGCTTCCTGAATCTTTCCGTGGGATGCCACACTTTCTGTCGTCCTCAGGGATGCCACACTTCCGGTCGTCCCTGGGGATTGCCCCCACACTTCCTGTCTTCCCTGGAATGCCCACGCTTCCTGCTCATCTCTGGGATTCCACACTTCCTGTCATCCCTGGTATACCACACTTCCTGTCATCCCTTGGAAACTCCATTTCCTGTCGTACTTGCCAGGATGCACCACGCTCCCTGTCGTCCTCAGGGAATTGCCACTTCCTTCTGTCATCCCTCAGGATGCACCACACTTCCCCTGTCATCCCTGGGATACCACGCCTTCCTGTTTCCCTGGGATGCACCCTTGCCCTGTCATCCCTGGGATACCACACTTCCTGTCATCCCTGGGATACCACACTTCCTGTCATTATTGGGATACCACACTTCCTGTCTTCCCTGGGATAGCTTTACACTTCCTGTCATCCCTGGGATGCCACCGCTTCCCGTCTTCCTACAGGGATGCCCACTCTTCCTGTCGGCCCCTAGGATCTGCCTTCACCTTCCTGTCGTCCTGGGATGCCACACCTTCCCTGTATCGTCGCTGGGATACCACACTTCCTGTCATCCCATGGGATACCTACACACTTCCCTGTCATTCCTGGGAGATACCACACTTCCACTGTCATTACTGGGATGCCACCACCAAGTCCTGTGTTCCTGGGGATTTGCCACTTCCTGTCTTCCCTGGGATGCTACCACCACTTCCTGTCATCCCTGGGATGCCACCACATTTCCTGTCATCCTGTGATACCACACTTCCTGTCTTCCTTAAGGGATTCCACGCCTTGATCTTCATTGGGCTGGGATATCGCACTTCCCTGTGATCCTGGGATACCTGACTTCCCTGTCATCCCTGGGGATACCACGAGGTGCTTCCTGTCTTCCCTGGGTTCCACACTTTCTGTCTTCCCTGGGATGCCACCTGCTTTCCGGTCATCCCGCCTGGGGATGCCACACTCTGTCGTCCCTGGGATGCCACCACTCTTCCTGTCATCCCTGGGATGCCACCACTTCCTGTCGTTCCTTCCAGGTTTTACCACTTCCCTGTCATCCTTCCAGGGATGCCACATTTCCTGTCATCCCTCAGGGATGCCACCACCTTCCTGTCCCATCCTGGGATGCCACACTTCCCTGTCTTCCTGGGATGATTTTGCACTTCCCGTCTTCCATGCGATCACCACCACTTCCCTGTCTTCCTAGGGATGCCACCACTTCCTGTCGTCCACTGGGACTACCGCACTTCCTGTCATCTCTGGGAGATGCCACACTTCCTGTCATGCCTGGGATATGCCTTACTTCCTGTCGTCCCTAGGATACCACACTTCCTGTCATCCCTGGGATACCACGCTTCCTGTCGTCCCTAGGGATGCCACACTTCCTGTCTTCCCTGGGAGATTCCCACACTTCCTGTCTTCCCTGGGATACCACACTTCCTGTCATCCTCAGGATGCTCACCCACTTCCTGTCATCCCTGGGATGCCACACTTCCTGTCATCCCTGGGATGCCCCACACTTCCTGTATCATCCCTGGGATGCCAAACTTCCCTGTCATCCCTGGGATGCCACACTTCCTGTCTTCCCTGGGAAGTTCCCACCCACTTCCTGTCTTCCCTGGGATGCCCACTGCTTCCTGTCGTCCCTGGGATGCCACCCTTCCCTGTGATCCCTGGGATGCCCCGGCTTCCTGTCCGTCCCTGGGATGCCACAAGTTCCCAGGTCTTCCTTCCTGGTTCCGATTCCACTTCCTGTCATCCCTGGGATGCACCGCACTTCCTGTCATCCCTGGGATACCACGCCTTCCTGTCTTCCTAGGATGCCACGCTTCCTGTCATCCCTCGGATACCAAACTTCCTGTCTTCCCTAGGATACCACTCTTCCTGTCATCCCTGGGATGGCCCCACCACTTCCTGTCATCCCTGGGATGCCACCACACTTCCTGTCTTCGCTAGGATACCACCACTTCTCGTCATCCCTGGGATACCACACTTCCTGTCATCCTAAGGATGCCACACTTCCTAGTCCGTTCATAGGGATACTGCTTCCTTGTGTGCCTGGGATGCCACATGCCACTTTCTTCCCTGGGAGATACCACACTTCATGTTATCCCAGGATGCCACCCTTCCTGTCATCCCTAGGGGTTATACACTTCCTGTTTTCCCTGGAGGTGCCACTTCCTGTCTTCCCAGGGGATACCACACTTCCTGTCATCCCTGGGATACCACCCTTGCCATCCTGTCATCCTGGGATGCCACACTTCCTGTGCTTCCATAGGGTATACACTTCCTGTCATCCCTCGGATACCAGGCTTCCTGTCTTCCTGGGATGGACCACTCTTCCTGTGCATCCCTCAGGTTGGCTTGACACTTCCCTGTCATCCCTGGGATGCCTACCACTTCCCTGTCTTCCTTCGGGGAGGATGCCACCACCTTCCGTCATCCCTGGGGATACCACCACTTCCTGTCTTCCTGGGAGGACCACCATTTCCCTGGTCATCCCTGGGATGCCACCACTTCCTGTCATCCCTGGGATAGGCACGCACTTCCTGTCATGCCTGGGATACCACACTTCCTGTCATCCCTAGGATACCACACTTCCTGTCATCACTGGGATTACCACTTCCTTGTCATCATCCTGGATACCTACACTTCCTGTCTTCCCTGGGATACCACTTCCTGTCTTCCCCTGGGATACCTGCAAGTTCCTGTCGTCCTGGGATGCCACCACTTTCCTGTCATCCCTGGGATTGATCCACCACACTTCCTGTAACCTTCCTGGATTGCCACGCCTTCCTGTCGTCCCTGGGATACCACCACTTCCTGTCATCCCTGGGAGATACCACACTTCCTGCTTTTTCCCATTGGATGCCACTTCCTGTCTTCCTGGGATGCCAAGACCTTCCTGTCATCCTCCAGGGATGCCACACTTTCCTGTACTTGAGTAAGGATGCCACGCTTTCTGTCATCCCTGGGATACCGCCAGCTTCCGGTCATCCCTGGGATGCCACCACTTCCTGTCTTCGTGGGATACCACCACTTTCTGTCTTCCTGGAATGCCACCACTTCCCTGTCATCTCTGGAGTTCCACGCTTCCCTGTCCATCCCTGGTATGCCACACTTCCACTGTCATCCCTTGGAGCTCCATTTCCTGTCGTCAGGCAGGGATGCCACGGCTCCTGTCGTCCCTGGGATGCCACACTTCCTGTCTTCAATGGGATGCCACTCTTTCTCCTAATCCTGGGATGCCACACTTCCTTTCATCCCTGAGATACCACACTTCCACTGTCTTCCGTGAGATGCCACACTTTCTGTCATCCTAGGAGGTTGACACTTTCCGGTCATCAATGGGATGCCACACTTCCTGTCTTCCCTAGGGATACAACACTCTGTCTTCCCTGGATGCCACACTTCACCTCTCATCCCTGGGATACCACCTTCCTTCAGTCTTCCTGGGAATTGCCCCACCACCTTTTCCCTGTCTTCCCTGGGATACCCACACTTCCTGTCATTCCTGGGATACCACATCCCTGTCTTCCTGGGATGCCACACGTCCTGTCATTCCTGGGATAGACCTGTCTTCCCTGGGCTACCACACTTCCTGTCCATTCCCTGGGATACCTACACTTCCTGTCTTCCTGGGATGCCACACTTCCTGTCTTCCCTAGGGATACCGCACTTCCTGTCTTCCCCTGGGATACCACACTTCCTGTCTTCCACCAGGATACCACCTTCCTGTCTTCCCTAGGGATACCCACCTTCCTGTCTTCCCTAGGGATTACCACATCCTTGTCCCTTCCTGGGATACCACACTTCCTATTCCTGGGATACCCACACTTCCTGTCATCCCTGGAGATTGCCACACTTCCTGTCCTTCAGTTAGGATTCCCACCACCTTATATCCTTCCTGGGATACCCACACTTCCTGTCATCCTGGGATGCCACACTTTCTGCCTTCCTTGGGATGCCAGGACCCTCCTTAACTTCCTGGGATACCACACTTCCTGGGATCATCCCTGCGTGCCACCCTTCCTGTCATCCCACCCTGGGATACCACACCTTCCCTGTCATTCCCTGGGATACCACACTTCCTGTCGTTCCTTGGAATGCCACACTTCCTGTCTTCCTGGGATTGCCACACTTCCTGTCTTCCCTGCGATACCACGCTTCCTGTGTCTTCCTGGGATACCACACTTCCTGTCATTCCCTGGGATACCACATCCTGTCCTTCCTGGGATACCACACTTCCTGTGTTCCCCCTGGGACCACCACACTTCCTGTCCTTCCCGTGGGATACCACCTTCCTGCTCATTCCCTAGGATACCCCACCACACTTCCCTGTCTTCCCTGAGATACCGCCTTACTTCCTTGTCCCTTCCCTGGGATGCCACTTCCTGTCATTCCTGGGATATGCCACTCTTCCTGTCATTCCCTGGGATGACCACACTTCCCTGTCGTCCTGGGATGCACCACACTTCCTGTCTTCCGCTGGGATACCACACTTTCCTGTCATTCCCTTAGGATTGCCACACTTCCTGTCATCCTGGGGAGATGTCCTCTACTTCCTGTCATTCCCTGGGATGCCACACTTCCTGTCTTCCTGAAGATACCAACCGCTCCTGGGTCTTCCTGGGATTGCCAGACTTCCTGTCTTCCTGGGATACCACACTTCCTGTCATCCCTGGGATACCACAATTCCCGTCTTCCCTGGATACCGAGCTTCCTGTCTTCCCTGGGATGCACCACACCTTCCTGTTATCCATCCCTGGGATGCCACACTTTCCTGTCATTCCCTGGATACCACGCTTTCCTGTCATCCTGAGACACTCCTGTTCATCCCTGGGATGCCCTTGTCCTGTCTTCCCTTGGGATACCACATTCTTATCCTTCCAGGATACCACACTCCCTGTCAATCCTTGGGATGCCACACTTCCATGTCATCCCTGGGATGCCTACACTTCCTGTCATTCCCTGGGATTAACCACACTTCCCATTGTCATTCCCTGTGATACCTCACACTTCCTTGTCTTCCCAGTAGGAATACCACACTTCCTGTCATACCCTTGGGATGCACACTTGCCTTCCTGTTCCTTACCAGGGATTACCACCTTCCCCTGTCATTCCTGGGATACCACACTTCCTGTCATTCCTTGGGAAGTTCACCAATTCCTGTCTTCCTGGGTGCCACATGCTTGGGTCTTCCTGGGATGCCACACTTTCCCTGACTCATTCCCTGGGGATACCACCACTTCCCTGTCTTCCTGGGATGCCCACCACTTCCCTGTCTTCCTGGGATACCATACTTCCTGTCATTCCCTCAGGATGGCCCTAACAGCCTCCTGTATTCATCCCTGGGATGCCACCACCTTCCCTGTCATTCCCTGGAGATGCCACGTTTCCCTTGTCATCCCTTCCCTGGGATACCACACTTTCCTGTCATTCCCTGGGATGCCACGTCCTGTCATTCCCTGGGATGCCACACTTCCTGTGCATTCCCTGGGATCTGCCAACACTTCCTGTCATCCCTGGGATTACCACACTTCCTGTCATTCCCTAGGGATACCACACTTCCCTGTCATCCCTGGGTGGGATGCCACACTTTCTGTCTTCCTGGGATACCACACTTCCCTGTCTTCCTGAGATACCCACACTTCCCTGTCTTCCTGGGATGCCACACTTCCTGTCTTCCTGGGGATACCAACACTTCCTGTCTTCCCTGGGAGATACCACACTTCCTGTCATCCCTAGGATTACCACACTTCCTGTCATCCTGAATTACTACATCTTCCTGTGTTCCCTTGGGGATACCACACTTCCTGTCATTCCCTTGGAGATGCCACACTTGCCTGTCATGTCCTGGGATCCACCACACTTCCTGTCATCCCTGGGATGCCTACACTTCCTGTCTGTTCCTGGGATGCCACACTTCCTGTCATCCCTGGGATACCCACCTTCCTGGTTCTTCCTGGGATACCACCACTTCCTGGTCTTTCCTCCAGGAATTACCACACTTCCTGTCTTCCCTGGGATACCATACCTTCTTGTCTTCCCTGGGATAGCCACACTTCCTGTCATTCCCTTAGATTCACCTACACTTCCTGTCATCCCTGGGATGCCACACTTCTATCCCTTCCTGGGATATCCACCACTTCCTGTCTTCCTGAGGGGATGCCACACTTCCTGTCCATCCCTGGTGATACCTCTTCCTGTCATTCCCTGGGAGATGCCACACTTCCTGGCATCCCCTGGACCTTCCTGGGTTTATAATCCTGTCTTCACAAGGATACCACACTTCCTGTCTTCCCTGGGATACCACACTTCCTGTCATCCCTTGGATTCCACCACTTCCTGTCATTCCCTTGGGATGCCACCTCCCTCCTGTCATCCCTGGGATTACCACACTTTCCTGCTATCATTCCTGGGATACCGGCACCCTTTTCCTTGTCATTCCCTGGGATACCACGCTTCCTGTCGGCATCCCTAGGGATGCCACACCTTCCTGTCATTCCCTGAGGATACCACACTTCCTGTCTTCCCTGGTACCCACTTCCTATAACCACAGGATACCACCACCTTCCTGTCTTCCCTGGGAATTACCACACCGTTCCCTGTCTTCCCTAAGGATACCACATTCCTGTCTTCCCTGGGATACCGCACTTCCCCTGTCTTCCTGGGATACCCACTTCCTGGGTTCCTTCCTGGGATACCACGCTTCCTGGGTCTTCCCTGGGATGCCACCACCCTTCCTGTCCCTTCCTGGGATACTGCCAGACATCCCTGTCTTCCCTGGGATACCACACTTCCTGTCTTACCTGGGATACCACACTTCCTGTCTTCCCTGGGATGCCACACTTCCTGTCTTCCCTGGGATGCCACACTTCCTCTCTTCCCTGGGATGCCCACACTTCCTTGTCAATCCTGGGTACCACACTTCCCACTGGGTCTTCAGTGATTCCACTACTTCCTGTCCTTCCCTGGGATGCCACACCTGTCCATCCCTGAGATACCACACTTTCTGCCTTCCCTGGGATGCCACACTTCCTGTCATTCCCTGGGATTACCACACTTCCTGTCATCCCTGGGTGATACCATACCTGTCCTTCCTAAGGATACCACTTCCTGTCATTCCTGGGAGATACCACACTTCCTGTCTTCCCTTGGGATACCCAGATGCCCTGTCTTCCCTGGGATACCACACTTCCTGTCATTCCCTGGGCGATGCCACTTCCTTGTCCTTCCCTGGGATGCCACACTTCCTGGTATTCCTGGGATGCCACTTCCTTCTGTTCCTTCCCTGGGATATACACTTCCTGTCATCCCTGGGATACCACCATTCCTGTCATTCCTGGGATACCACACTTCCTGTCTTCCTTAGGATACCACCTTCCTGTCTTCCTGGGATACCAACACTTCCTGTCTTCCTGGGATTCCTTCCTGTCATCCCTGGATACCACTTCCCTGGTCTTCCTGGGATGCACCACACTTCCTCCTGTCATCCCTGGGATGCTTCCTTGTCTTCCTGGATACCACCACTTCCCTGTCTTCCTTAGATACCTCACTTCCTGTCATTCCCTCTGGAAGATACCACACTTCCTGTCATTCCCTTGGGGATGCCACGCTTTCCTGTCTTCCTGGGATCTCTGCTCCTGTCTTCCCTAGGATGCCACACTTCCTGTCTTCCAGCAGGATGCCACATTCCTGTCATCCTGGGATGCCGGGACCTTCCGACCTTCCTGGGATTACCAGTTCCTGTTCCTTCCCTGGGATTGCCACCACCACTTCCTGTCATCCCTGGGATGCCACCTTCACTGTCTTCCTGGGATACCAACCCACTTCCTGGTCATCCTGACCACACCTTCCTGTCATACCCTTGGGATACCCCACACTTCCCTCTGTCTTCCTAGGGAATACCACACTTCCCTGTCTTCCTGGGATACCACACTTTTCTTGTCATCCAACCTTGGGATACCACACTTCCTGTCATCCCTGGGGATACCACGCCTTCCTGTCTTCCTAGGATTCCACACTTCCCCTGTCTTCCTTGTGGGATACCACGCTACCACTGTCATTCCCAGTGGGATACCACACTTCCTGTCATCCCTGGGATACCACTTCCTGTCATACCAGGGATGCCACACTTCCCTGTCTTCCCTGGGATGCCACGCCCTGTCTTCCTGGGATTCCACCAATTCCTGTCCCTTCCTGGGATACCACACTTCCTGTCTTCCTGGGATTACCAATTAGCCCTGTCTTCCTGGGATGCCACACTTCCTGTCATTCCTGGGCAGGATTACCACACTTCCTGTCTTCCCTGGGATACCATACCCTTCCTGGTCTTCCCTGAGATCACCACACTTCCTGTCATTGCCTGGGATACCACCCTTCCTGTCATCCCATTGGGATACCACTCTTCCCTGTCCTTCCCTGGGGATGCCACACTTCCTGTCTTCCCTTGGGATACCACACTTCCTTGTCATTCCTGGGATACCACCTCCCCTTGGTCATCCCTGGGATACCACACTTCCCTGTCATCCCTGGGATACCACCCTTCCTTCTCTTCCTGGGATACCACACTTCCTTGTCATATGTGGGATACCACACTTTCCTGTCTTCCCTGGGTTACTTCCTGTCCCTTCCCTGGGATGCCACCTTGCCCTGTCATTCCTGGGATGCCACCCACTTCCTGTCTTCCCTAAGGATACCAACCCCTTTCCTGTCTTCCCTGGGAGATACCACACTTTCCTGTCATCCTAGGATACCACTTCCTGTCATCCCTGAGGATGCCACACTTCCTGTCGTTCCCCTGGGATACCACCTCTTCCTGTCATCCCTGGGATGCCACCACCTTCCTGTCATCCCTGGGCTACCCTGCCCTTCCTGTGGATCCCTTGGGATACCACCTTCCTTCCTATTCCCTGGGATACCACACTTCCCTGGGTCATCCTGGATACCACCCTTTCCTGTCTTCCCTGGGATACCACACTTCCTGTCTTTCCTCAGGATACCTGCAGCTTACCTGTCTTCCTTGGGATACCACACTTCCTTGTCTTCCATGGGATACCACATATATCTTCCCTTAGATGCAGCCTTGTCCATCCCTGGGATGCCACCACTTCCTGTCTTCCTGGGGACTCACCACCCGCTTCCCTGTCTTCCTGGGATACCACACTTCCTGTCATCCCTGAGGATACCCACTCTTCCTGTCATTCCCTGGGGATACCAACGCATTCCTGTCATTGTGGGATACCAACACTTCCTGTCATCCCTGGGATTGATGCCTACGCTTCCCGTCTTCCCTGGGTTACCACACTTCCTGTCTTCCTGGGATACCACACTTCCTGTTCATCCCTAGGGATACCACGCTTCCTGGGTCTTCCCTGGGATGGCCACACCTGCTTCCTTGTCCATCCCTGGGATACCACACTTCCTGTCTTTCCCTGGGATACCGCACTTCCTGCTCTTCCTGGGATGCCACCTTCCTGTCGTCCTTGGGGATACCACGCTTCCTGTCTTCCTGGGATGCCACACGTTCCCATGTCTTCCTGGGATGCCACGCTTCCTGTAGTTCCTGGGATGCCACACTTCCCTGTCGTCCTTCCCTGGGCAGTTCACCCATCCTTGTCCTTCCTGGGATGCCACGCCCTTCCGGGTCTTCCTGGGATACCACCACCTTCGTGTCCTTCCCTGGGATGCCTACCCCACCCTTCCTGTCGTTCCCTGGGATACCGCCACTTCCTTGTCCTTAGCTGGGGAATACCCACACTTCCTGGGGTCTTCCTGAAACCACACTTCCTGTCTTCCTGGGATACCACACTTCCTGTCTTCCTGGGATGCCACACCTTCCTGTCATTCCCCTGGGATACCACACTTCCTGTCTTCCACCAAATTAGGACACTTCCCTGTCATCCCTGGGATACCACCTTCCTGTCTTCCTAGGGATGCCACACTTCCTGTCCTTCCCTGGGATACCACACTTCCTGTCATTCCCTGGGATGCCACCTCCTGTCCTTCCCTGGGATACCACACTTCTGTCATCCCTGGGATTCACCACCTCCTGTCTTCCCTTGGATACCACACTTCCTGTCTTCCCTGGGATGCCACCTTCCTGTCTTCCTAGGGATACCACACTTCCCTGTCTTCCCTCAGGGATACCACACTTCCTGTCCATCCCTGGGGATACCTCCACCTTCCTCTCTTCTCTCAGGGATACCACACTTCCTGTCATTGCCCCTGGGATCACCACTTCCTTATCCTTCCTGGGATACCATCCACTTCCTGTCTTCCTGGATACCACACTTCCTGTCATTCCCTGGGATGCCACACTTCCACTGTGTCATCCCTGGGGATACCACACTTCCTGTCTTCCCTCAAGGTTATGACCACTTCTGTCATTCCCTAGGGATACCACACTTCCTTGTCATCCCTGGGATGGCCACTCTTTCCTGTGTCCATTGGATGGCCGCTCCTATCGTATCCCTGGCCTTACCACACTTCCTGGCATCCCTGAGGGTTACAACTTTTCTCCTGTCTTCCTGGGATGGCCACAACTTCCTGTCCTTCCTGGGATACCACCTTCCTCATCCCTGGGATACCACACTTTCCTGTCTTCCTAGGGATGGCTTTACACACTTCCCTTGTCATCCCTGGGAGATGGCACACTTACTTCCTGTCTTCCTGGGAATGGCCACACTTCCCTGTCTTCCTGGTACCACACTTCCTGTCATCCTGGAAGTCACCATAGCCTTCCTGTCTTCCTGGGATTGCCACCACGTCCTGTCCCCTTCCCTGGGATGGCCACCGCCTTCCTGTCTTCCCCTGGGATGGCCACACTTCCCCTGTCTTCCTCAGGGATGGCCACACTTCCTGTCTTCCCCTGGGATGGCCACAACTTCCTGTTCTTCCTGGGATGCCTTTTCACTTGCTGTCTTCCCTCGGGATATGGCCACACTTCCTGTCTTCCCTTGGGATAGGCACACTTCCTGTCTTCCCCTGGGATGGCCACGCTTCCTGTCTTCCCCTGGCTAGGCCACACTTCCTGTCTTCCCTGGGATGCCACACTTCCTGTCCCTTCCTGGGATGGCCACACTTCCTGTCATCCCCTGCTGGGATGGCCACACTTCCCTGTCTTCCCTGTGATGGCCACACTTCCTGTCTTCCTTAGGGATGGCCAACACTTTCCTGTCTTCCCTTGGGATTGCCACCACTTCCTGTCTTCCCAATGAGGATGGTGCCACTTCCCTGTCTTCCCTGGGATGGCCACTTCTTCCTGTCTTCCCTGGGATGGCCACACTTCCTGTCTTCCTGGGATTGCCACACTTCCTGTCTTCCCTGGGATGGCCACGCCCAATTCCTTCCTGGGTTCCCACACCTGTCTTCCTGGGATGCCGCCTGTCATACCTGGGAATACCACACTTCCTGTCTTCCTGGGATGGCGCCACACTTCCTGTCTTCCCTGGGATGCCGCACTTCCTGTCTTCCTGGGATGGCCCACACTTCCTGTCTCCCCTGGGATTGGCTGCACTTCCTGTCTTCCCTGGGAGATGGCCACAGTTCCTTCCTGTGTTCGCTAGGGATAGAACACTTCCTTGTCCCATCCTGGGGATAGCCACACTTCCTGTCTTCCCCTAGGATGGCCACACTTTCCTGTCATTCCCCTGGGAATGGTTCCACACTTCCTGTCTTCCCGCTAGGATGGCCACACTTCCTGTCTTCCATAGGATGGCCACACTTCTGTCCTTCCTGGATATGGCCACACTTCCTGTCTTCCTGGGATTGGCCACGCTTCCTGTCATTCCTGGGATGGCCACAGTTCCTGTCCACTTCCCATGGGATGGCACACTTCCTATCATTCCATAGGGATGGCCACACTTCCTGTCCCTTCCTGGGATGGCCACACTTCTTCTCTTCCCATGATCTGCCTTCCTGGGTCATCCTCTGGGGATACCACATTCCTTGTCATCCCTGGGATACCACCTTCCCTCTATCTTCCTAGGGATGGCCTCAACTTCCTGTCTTCCCCTGGGATGGCCACACTTCCTGTCTTCCCTGGGATGGCCACACTTCCTGTCATCCCCTGGGATGGCCACCCTTCCCGTCTTCCCTGGGATACCACCTTCCTGTCTTCCCTGGGATGGCCACACTTCCTGTCATCCTGGGATACTACACTTCCTGGTCTTCCTGGGATGGCACATGTCATTCCCTTGTGTCCCTGGGTACCATTAGCATCCCTTGGGATACCACGCCCCTGTCTTCCCTGGGATGGCCACGCTTCTACATGTCTTCCTGGGATGCCACCCTCTTATTGTCATCCCTGGGATACCACACTTCCCTGTCATCCCTGGGATACCACACTTCCTGTCCCTTCCGTGGGATACCACGCTGTCATCCCCTGGTACTACCACTTCCTGTCATCCCCTGGGATACCACGCTTCCCTGTTTTTCCCTGGGATACCACACTTTCTGTCTTCCCTGGGATGCCACACTTCCTGTCATCCTGGGATGCCTACACTTCCTGTCGTCCCTGGGATGCCACTTCTTCCTGATCGTCCGTGGGATGCCACACTTCCTATCATTCATGGTTGGTTGACCACCTTCCTGTCATCCCTGTGATAACCCACTCCTCTGTCATTCCTGGGATACCACACTTTCCCGTCCTTCCTGGATATACCACCTTCCGTGTCTTCCCTGGGATACCACACTTTCCCTGTCCATCCCCTGGGATACCACGCTTCCTGTCATCCCCTGGGATACCACATTTCCTCTCATCCCTGGAATACCTACACTTCCTGTCATCCCTGGGATCACCTACACTTCCTGTCTTCCACTGGGATGCCTACACTTCCTGTCTTCCTGGGATAGCACACTTCCTGGTCATCCCTGGGATACCTACACTTCCTGTCTTCCCTGGGATGCCATCCTTCCCTGTCAACCCTAGGATGCCACGCTACCACTTCCTGTCATCCCTGGGATGCCACACTACCATGTGTTCGGCTGGGATGCCACCTTCCTGTCTGTCCCTGGGAGATACCACACTTCCTGTCATCCCTGGGATACCACACTTCCTCTCATTACTGGGAGATACAACAATCCTGTCTTCCTGAATGCCTACGCTTCCTGTCTTCCTGGGATACCACACTTCTTGTAGTCCATCCCTGGATGCCTACATTTCCTGTCATCCCTGGGATGCCACACTTCTGTCTTCCCTGGAATACCTAAGCTTCTGTCATCCCTGGGTGCCACACTTATTGTTATCCCTGGGATACCCATACTTCCTGTCATCCCTGGGATGCCACACTTCCTGTCATCCCACCGGGATACCACACTTCCTGTCTTCTCATACCACCCTCCTTGTCATCCCTGGGGATTGCCACACTTCCTGTCATCCCTGGGATACACACTTCCTGTCTACGTGGGATGCCACACTTTCCGTCATCCTGGGATCGACACTTCCTGTCATCCTGGGATGCCACACTTCCTGTCTTCCTGGTATGCCACTTCTTCTGTCTTCCTGGGATGCCACTTCCTGTCATCCCTGGGATACCACACTTCCTGCTCGTCCCTCGGATGGGCCACTCTCTTCCTGGGTCTTCCCTGGGATGCCACACTTCCTGTCATTCCTTGGATACCACACTTCCTGTCATCCTGGATACCCCCATTTCCTGTCATCCCTCGGATACCACACTTCCTGTCGTCCCAGGGGATACCACACTTCCTTTCTTCCCTGGATACCACGCACTTCCTGTCATCCCTGGGATGCCACGCTTCCCTGTCTCCCTCGGGATCCCTCCATCCTGCCATCCCTGGGATGCCACACTTCCTGTCATCCTGGGATACCACACTTCCTGTCATCCTGGGATCCACCCCATTCCTGTCTTCCTCCCTGGGATACCACACTTCCCTGTCTCCCTGGATACCACACTTCCTCTTCCCTGGGATCCACGCTTCCTGTCATCCTGGGATGCCACACTTCCTGTCATCCTGATTACCACACTTCCTGTCGCCAGGGTTCACTTCCTGTCATCCCTGGGATGCCACACTTCCTGTCATCCTGGGATGCCACACTTCCGTCCCTCCGGATCACACTTCCAGTCTTCCCTGGGATCCACACTTCCTGTCATCCCTGGGATTCCACTTCCTGTCCTTGGGATAGCCACACTTGTCATCCCTAGGGACCACACTTCCTGTCATCCCTGGGATTCCACACTTCCTGTCATCCCTGGGATACCACACTTCCTCTCATCCTTGGGATACCACACTTCCTGTCATCCTTGGGATACCACACTCCCTCTCATCCCTGGGATACCACACTTCCAGTCTTCCCTGGGATACCACTTTTCTTGTCATCCCTGGGATACCACACTTCCTGTCATCCCTGGGATACCACACTTCCTGTCTTCCGTGGGATACCACACTTTCTGTCATCCCTGGGATACCACACTTCCTGTCATCCCTGTGATACCACACTTCCTGTCTTCCCTGTGATACCACACTTCCTGTCTTCCCTTGGATTCCACACTTCCTGTCTTCCCTGGGATACCACACTTCCTGTCATCCCTTGGATTCCACACTTCCTGTCATCCCTGGTATACCACACTTCCTGTCATCCCTGGGAAACCACACTTCCTGTCATCCTTGGGATACCAAACTCCCTGTCATTCCTGGGATACCACACTTCCTGTCTTCCCTGGGATACCACTCTTATTGTCATCCCTGGGATACCACACTTCCTGTCATCCCTGGGATACCACACTTCCTGTCTTCCGTGGGATACCACACTTTGTCATCCCTGGTATACCACACTTCCTGTCATCCCTGGGATACCACACTTCCTGTTTTCCCTGGGATACCACACTTTCTGTCTTCCCTGGGATACCACACTTCCTGTCATCCCTGGGATACCACACTTCCTGTCGTCCCTGGGATACCACTCTTCCTGTCATCCGTGGGATACCACACTTCCTATCATTCCTTGGTTACCACACTTCCTGTCATCCCTGGGATACCCCATTTCCTGTCATTCCTGGGATACCACACTTCCTGTCTTCCCTGGGATACCACACTTCCTGTCTTCCCTGGGATACCACACTTCCTGTCATCCCTGGGATACCACGCTTCCCGTCATCCCTGGGATACCACATTTCCTGTCATCCCTGGAATACCACACTTCCTGTCATCCCTGGGATACCACACTTCCTGTCTTCCCTGGGATACCACACTTCCCGTCTTCCCTGGGTTACTCATTATTTCCTGTTCTCCCTGGGATACTCCACAACTTTGTCATCACTGGGATACTACACTTCCTGTCATCCCTGGGATAGCACACTTCCTGTCATGCCTGGGATACCACATTTTCTGTGGTCATCCCTAGGATACCACACTCCTGTCATCCCTGGATACCACACTTCCTGTCATCCCCTGGGATACCACACTTTGCCTCCTCTTCCTGATACCTTATTTGTTCCTCTTGGGATATTTACATTTTCTTGTTATCTCTTGGGATATTTACATTTTCTCTGTCTCCCTTGATAGTACTCTTGCTGTGTTTGGATATACATTTTGTTATCTCTTAGATATACATTTTCTTGTTATCTTTGATACTACATTTTGTTATCTCTTGGATAGTATGTTACTTGTATGTTTGGATATTACATTTCTTGTCATCTTAGATACCACATTTTGTATCATTGATATATAATTCCTGTCATCTGGGATAGTACACTTCTGTTATGCCTTGATATACATTCTTGTCATCCCTTAGATACCTACATCTGTCATCTTGATACACATTTTCTGTCATCCCTGGGACAGCAGTACTTCCTGTCATGCCTGGGATACTACACTTTCTGTCATCTAGGATATTACATTTTCTGTCATCTCTTGGGATACTTACACTTGTCATCTCTTGGGATACCATACTTTCGTCTTCTTCCTGGATACTACACTTTCCTGTCTCTGGGAAACCACATTCTGTATCCCTTGGATATTACATTCCTGTCATCCTTGGATACTACACTTTCCCATTTTCTTGGATACCACTTACTGTCGTCCCTGGGATACCACACTTCCTGTCATCCCTGGGATACCACACTTCCTGTCATTATTGGGATACCACACTTCCTGTCTTCCCTGGGATAGCACACTTCCTGTCATCCCTGGGATACCACACTTCCCGTCTTCCCTGGGATACCACTCTTCCTGTCAACCCTAGGATACCACACTTCCTGTCATCCCTGGGATACCACACTTCCTGTCTTCGCTGGGATACCACACTTCCTGTCATCCCTGGGATACCACACTTCCTGTCATCCCTGGGATACCACACTTCCTGTCATTACTGGGATACCACAATCCTGTCTTCCCTGGGATACCACACTTCCTGTCTTCCCTGGGATACCACACTTCCTGTCATCCCTGGGATACCACATTTCCTGTCATCCCTGGGATACCACACTTCCTGTCTTCACTGGGATACCACACTTCCTGTCATCCCTGGGATACCAGACTTCCTGTCATTCCTGGGACACCACACTTCCTGTCTTCCCTGGGATACCACACTTCCTTTCTTCCCTGGGATACCACACTTCCTGTCATCCCTGGTATACCACACTTCCTGTCTTCCCTGGGATACCACACTTCCTGTCATCCCTGGGATACCACATTTCCTGTCATCCCTGGGATACCACACTTCCTGTCTTCCCTGGGATACCACACTTCCTGTCATCCCTGGGCTACCACACTTCCTGTCATCCCTGGGATACCACACTTCCTGTCATCCCTGGGATACCACACTTCCTGTCATCCCAGTGATACCTCACTTCCTGTCTTCCCTGGGATACCACACTTCCTGTCTTCCCTGGGATACCACACTTCCTGTCTTCCCTGGGATACCACACTTCCTGTCATCCCTGGGATTCCACACTTCCTGTCATCCTTGGGATACCACACTTTCTGTAATCCTTGGGATACCACACTTCCTGTCATCCTTGGGATACCACACTCCCTCTCATCCTGGATACCTACACTTCCAGTCTTCCCTGATACCACTTCTTGTCATCCCTGGGATACCTTACACTTCCTGTCATCCCTGGGATGCACACTTCCTGTCTTCCGTGGGATACTTACACTTCTGTCATCCCTGATACCATGCACTTCCTGTCATCCTGTGATACCACACTTCCTGTCTTCCCTGTGATACCACACTTCATGTCTTCCCTGGGATACCTACATTCCTGTTCTTCCTATGGGATCATCATCATTCCTGATCATACCTTGATTCCTTACACTTCCATCCCTTGGTATACTCACACCTCCTTGTCATCCCTGGGAAATTATACTTTCCTGTCATTCCTGGGTTATAACTAAATCCCCTTGCTGGATTCCTGGGATACCTACACTTTTCCTGTCCTTCCCTGGGATAATACTTCTCATTGCCCATCCCTTAATATTACCACACTTGTGTCATCCCTGGGATACTCTCACACTTTCCTGTTCTTCCTGTGGATACATATCATCCCTGGTCATTCTGGCGCCATACTTCCTTGTCATTCCCTTGGAGATACCTACTTACCTGCTTTTCCTGGGATACCATACTTTGTGTTCTTCCCTGGGATACCACACTTCCTGTCATCCCTGGGATACCACACTTCCTGTCGTCCCTGGGATACCACTCTTCCTGTCATCCCTGGGATACCACACTTCCTGTCATTCCTTGGTTACCACACTTCCTGTCATCCCTGGGATACCCCATTTCCTGTCATCCCTGGGATACCACACTTCCTGTCTTCCCTGGGATACCACACTTCCTGTCTTCCCTGGGATACCACACTTCCTGTCATCCCTGGGATACCACACTTCCTGTCATCCCTGGGATACCTACATTTCCTGTCATCCCATCCCTGGAATACCTCACTTCCTGTCATCCCTGGGATACCACACCTTCCTGTCTTCCCTGGGATACCTAGCACTTCCTGCCTTCTTCCCCTGGGCTTACCACACTTCCTGTTCTTCCTGGGATATTTCCATACTCTTGTCATCCCTGGGATACCACACTTCCTGTCATCCCTGGGACAGCACACTTCCTGTCATGCCTGGGATACCTATTAATTTCCTTGTCATCCCTAGATAACATACCTTCCTTGTCACTCTCCCTGGGATAATACACTTCCTAAGTCATCCCATGGGATACCACACTTCCTGTCATTCCCTGGATACCTCACACTTCCTTGTCCTTCCTGAGATACCTACACTTCCTGCTCATCCCTGGGGATACCACTTCCTTGCCATCCTGGATAGCACGTCCCCATGGCCTGGGATACCTACACTCCTGTCATCCCTAGGGATACCATACTTCCTGCCATCCCTGGGATACCACTCTTCCTGTCATTCCCTGGGACAATCACACTCTCCTGTCATGCCCCTGGGATACTACACTTCCTGTCATTCCCAGATACCTAACACTCCCTGTCATTCCACTGGATATTCACACTTCCTGTCCATCCCTGATAGCACACTTCCAATATGGGCCTGATACCACACTCCTGTCATTCCCTTAGGATACCTACACTTCCTGTCATCCCCTGGATAACATACCTGTCATCCTGGGACAGCACACACTTCCTTGTCAAGTTGTTTGGATACTACATCACTCTGCCATCCCTAGGGATAACTACACTTTCCTGTACATCCCTTGGATACCACTTCTTCCTGTCATTCCCTTGGGATACCAATAACTTCCTTGTTCCTTCCTGGGAATACCTACACTTCCTGTCTTCCTCCCTGGAGACATACTTCCCTGTCATCCCCTGGATACCACTTTCCGTTGTCATCCCTGGGATACCTACACTTCCTTATTTTCCCTGGGAATACCTCTTACTTGTCATTCCCTCTTGGGATACCACACTTCCTGTCAATCCCTGATATCCACACTTCCTGGTCATTTTCATTGGGATACCACTTTGTTCCCTGTCTTCCTGGGATAGCCACTTCTTGATCATCCCTGATAACTACTTCCCGTCTCCTGGATACTCACCTTCCTGGGATCAACTTCCTAGATACCATACTTCCCATTGTCCATCCTGGGATACCACACTTCCTGTCATCCTCTGTGATACCTACTTTCCTGTTCCCATCCCTGGGATACTCACACATTCCTGTCATTCCCTGGGATACCACTCTTCCTGTCATTCACTTGGGATACCACACTTCCCAATCTTCCTGGTGACACTCCGTCTCTCCTGGGATACCACACCTTCCTGTCATTCCCTGGGATTACTACACTTTCCTGTCATTCCCTGGATAACCACACTTCCTGTTCCCATCCCTGGGATACTGACATTCTTCCTGTCGTCCCTGGATACCACTCTTCCTGTCATCCCTGATACTACACTTCCTGTCATTTCCTTGGATTACCACACTTGCCTGTTCCCATCCCTGGGATAATACACTTCCATGTCATCCCTGATACCACTTCCTTGTCATTCCCCTGATACCTACTTCCTGTCTTCCCTGGGATACTACACTTCCTGTCATCCCTTGGGTGGATAACACACTTTCCTGTCATTCCCTGGGATACCACACTCCTTGCCCTTCCTCCCTGGGATACCTACTCCTTCCTGTCATTCCCATGGGATACCACACTTCCTGTAATCCCTGGGATACCACACTTCCTGTCATTACTTGGTTACCACACTTCCTGTCTCCTCCCTGGGATAATCACACTTCCTGTCATCCGTGGATACTACACTTCCCTGTCGTTCCCTGGGATACCACTCCTTCCTAAGTCAATTCCCCTTGGATTACCACATCTTCCTGTCATTCCCGTGGATAATTTACTTTCCTGGGTCATCCTGGGATACCACACTTGGTGATCCTTCCATGGGATACCACACTTCCTGTCTTCCCTCCTGGGATACCTACACTTCCTGTCATTCCCTGGGATACCTACACTTCCTGTCATCCCTTGGTGATAACCATACTTCCTGTCTTCTCCCTGGGTATACCACATCTTCCCTGTCATTCCCTGGGATACCACTCTTCCTGTCATTCCATGGATTACCACACTTCCTGTCATCCCTGGATATTACCACTTTCCTGTCATTCCCTGGGATTCCACCACATTCTTCCCTGTCTTCCCTGGGATACCACACTTCCTGAATCATCCCTGGGATACCTACACTTCCTGTCATCCCTGGATACCTATGCTTCCTGTCATACCCTTGGGCTTACCACTTCTGTCATCCCTGGATACCCCATTTCCTCTTCCATGGTCCTGGGATACCACACTTCCTGTCTTCCTGGGATACCTACACTTCCCTGTCTTCCTGGGATACCACACTTCCTGTTGGTCATCCCTGGGATGGCCACGGCTTACCGTCTTTGTCAATGTTGGATACCTACATTTTCCTGTCCATCCCTGGGATACTTATACTTTCCTGTGATCCCCGGGATACCACTTTCCTTGTTCTTCCCCTGGGATACCTACATTTTCTTCCCGTCATTCCATGCTTGTATAAGATATTTTCCTGGTTCTCTCTTGGGACTAACACTCCTGTTCATCCCTTGGGATAACTACTTTCCTGTTGATCTCTTGGATAATCAATACTCCTGTCATGCCTGGGATAACCACACTTTTTGTGTTATCCTTTAGGATAATTATTACTTTCCTAAGTTCATCTCTGGGATACACACTTTCCTGTCATCCTGGGATACTACACTTTGTCCCATTCTTTAGGGATTCTTACACTTTTCCTGTTCTTCTCCCTGGGATACCACACTTTCCTGTCATCCCTTGGAGATACTAATACTTTCTGTCATTCTCTGGGATAATAACATTTCTGTCATCCCTGGGGGATACCACATTCCTTCTGTCATGCCCTGGGATACTACAACACTTCCTTGTCATCCCCGGATACCACAATTCCGGTCTTCCTGGGATTCCCACACTTCCATGCCCCTGGATTACTCACTTACCTGTCATTCTCCCTGGGATACCTAAGCACTTCCTGTCATTCCGTGGAGATATAACACTTCCTGTCATTCCCTAGATAATACACTTACTTGTCCCCATCCTGGGATACCACACTTCCTTGTCATCCCTGGGATACCACACTTGTTTTCCTGGGATTCCACTCCCTTCCTGTCATTCCCTGGGATACCACCCTTGTCCAGTCTTCCTGGGAGATATAACTCTTTCCTTGTCATCCTGGATACCTTACACTCCTGTCATCCCTTGGGATAATTATTTACTTCCTGTCCATTCCGTGGATACCACACTTTCCTGTCATCCCTGGTATACCTCACTTCCTGCCTTCCTGATACCACTGTTCCTGATCATCCCTGATGCCACACTTCCTGTCATTCCCTGGTGATACCATACTCCTGTCTTCCTGGCTGGGACTACTACTAATCGTCATTCCTGATACCTATACAATACTCCTGTCATCCCTTGATTACCTGACTTCCTGTCATTCCCCTGGGAGGCTACCACACTTCCTAAAGCCCTCTCCCCTGATAACACACTTCCCTCTTCCTCTGGGATACCACACTTCCTGTCATCCCTTGGGTATAACCACTCCTTCCTTAGTCTTCCCTTGGGATACTGCCACTTCCTGTCTTCTCCCTGGGATACCTCATTTCCGTTCCATTCCCTTGGGATATACCCACTTCCTGCCTTTCCGGGATACCACACTTCCTGTCATCCCTGGGCTAACCACACTTCCTGTCATTCCCTGGGTGGATACCTTCACTTCCTTGTCATCCCATCCCTGATAATACACTCCTGTCATCCCAGTGGGATACCTCCTCACTTCCGTCTCTTCCTGGGATACTACATTTTGTCTTGGATACCTGGGATTACTGTCTTCCCTTTGATATTTACACTTCCCTGGGTCATCTCTGGATTCTTCTAACTTTCTGTCGTCCCTTGGGATACCTACTTGGGGTCTTGGATAATACCACTTGTCATCCGTTGGGATACTACACTTTCCCATCATTCCCTTGGGATTACCTACACTTCCTGACCTTCCTGATAATATTTTTTTGTCCAATCCTTGGATATTACATTTTGCCATCTCTTTGGGATACCTACACTTTCTTGCTCTTCCTGGGATGATACTACTGTCATTCTCCCTTGGATAACTACCTTTGTCATCTCTTGTGATAACACACTCCCTTGCCTTCTGTATACTACGCTTTCTTGTCCATCCCTGGGATATTACATTTTCTTGTCCCCTTGAATACTTACACTCTTGTTCATCCTCTTTGGGATTACTACATTTCTCTTCTGTCATTCCTTGGTATAATATACTTGTCTTGTCATCTCTTGGGATAGCATACTTTGAATACATCCCTGGGATACCTACTTTCCTGTTGCTCCCTTGGGATACTAACACTTTGCCCTTCTTCCTCTTGATCTTAACCCTTATTGTTATGCTCTTGGGATACTACTACCTTGCCCATCCTGGGATACCACTACCTGTTCTTCTGGCTGGGACATACATTTCCTGTTCATCCCTTGGGTATACTCACACTCTTGTCATCCTCTTGGGATACTACACTTCCCCTGTTTTACTGGGATACCATAATCCCTGTCTTCCTGGAATACCTACACTTCCTGTCATTCCCTGGATAACTCACTTCCTGTCGTCCCTGGGATACCTACTCTTTCCTGTCATCCCCGTGGATACCACACTTCCTGTTCCATTCCTTGGTTAATACCACTTCCTGTCATCCCTGGGTATACCCACCTTCCTATTGTCAATTCCCTGGGATACCTTTCACTTCTGTCTTTCCTGGGATACCACACTTCCTGTCTTCCCTGGGATATCCACACTTCCTGTCATCCCTGATACCTACGCTTCCCCTGTCATCCCCTGATACCACATTTCTGTCAATCCCTGGGAATTAATTTCACTTCCTGTCATCCCCTGTGATACCACTTCCTGTCTTCCCTGGGATGCCACAGTTGTTCCCTGTCTTCCCTGGGTTACTACCACTTCCTGTCATTCCCTGGGATACCACACTTCCTTGTCATCCCACTGGATACCTACACTCCTTGTCCATTCCCTGGGATTCCGTACACTTGACCTGTCATAATGCCTGGGATAATACACTGTGTACATGTAGGAGTTACCTTGACTTCCTGATGATCTTCCTAGGGGATAACCACACTTCCTGTCATTCCCTGGGATACCAGTCTGCCCTTCCCTGGGATACCTCTTCCTTGTCTTGGCCCAGATACCACACTTCCTGTCATCCCTGGGATACCACACTTCCTGGTCCATCCCTGGGATACCCACACTTCCTGTTTTCCCCTGTGATACCTCACTTCCTGTCTTCCCTGGGATACCACACTTCCTGGGTCATCCCTGGGATACCACACTTCTGTCATTCCTTCCTGGGATACCACACCTTCCTCCTGTCTTCCCCTGGGATAGCACACTTCCTGTCATCCCGTGGGATGCCTCACACTTCCTGTCTTCCTCCTGGGATACCACTCTTCCCTGTCAACCCTAGGATACCATTGACTTTCCTGTCATCCCTGGGATACCTCAATTTACCTGTCTTCGCTGGGATACCACACTGATGGCACACTTCTGTCTTCCCTGGGATGGCACACTTCCTGTCTCCCCTTGGATGGCACACTTCCTGTCTCCCTTGTGAAGGCACACTTCTGTCTTCCCAGGGATGGCACGCTTCCTGTTTTCCTTGGGATGGCACACTTCCTGTCACCCCTGCGATGGCACACTTCTGTCTTCCCTGTGATGGCACACTTCCTGTCTCCCTTGGGATGGCACACTTTCTGCCTCCATTGGGATGGCACACTTCCTGTCTTCAATGAGATGGTACACTTCCAGTATTCCCTGGGATGGCGCACTTCCTGTCTTCCCTGGGATAGCACACTTCCTGTCTCTCTTGGGATTGCACACTTCTATCTTCCCTGGGATGGCACACTTATTATCTCCCCTGGGATAGCACACATCTGTCTTCCCTGGGGTGGCACACATCCTGTCTCCCCTGGGATGGCACACTTCTGTCTTCCCTGGGATGGCACACTTGTGTCTTCCCTGGGATGGCACACTTCCTCTGTCCCGTGGGACAGAACACTTCTGTCTTCCCTGGGATGGCACACTTCCTGTCTCCCCTGGGATGGCACACTTCTGTCTTCTCTGGGATGGCACACTTCCTGTCTCCCCTAGGATGGCATATTTCTGTCTTCCCATTGATGGCACACTTCTGCCTTCACTGAGATGGCACACTTCTGTCTTCCCTGGGATGGCACAATTCTGCCTTCAGAGGGATGGCACACTTCAGTCTTCCCTGGGATGGCACACATCTTGTCTCCCCTAGGATGGCACACTTACTGTCTCCCCTGGGATGGCACACTTCCTGTCTTCCGCGAAATGGCACACTTCCTACTTTCCTGGGATTGCACACTTCCTGTCTCCCCTGGGATGGCACACTTCCTCTCTCCCCTGGGATGGCACACTTCCTGTCTTCCATGGGATGGCACACTTCCTGTCTCCCCTGAGATGGCACAATTCCTTTCTTCACTGGGATGGCACACTTGCTGTCTCCCATGAGATGGCACACTTCTGTCTTCCCTGGGATGGCACACTTCCTGTCTCCCCTGGGATGGCACACTTCCTGTCTCCCCTGTGAAGGCACACTTCTGTCTTCCCAGGGATAGCACACTTCCTGTTTTCCCTGGGATGGCACACTTCCTGTCACCCCTGCGATGGCACACTTCTGTCTTCCCTGTGATGGCACACTTCCTGTCTCCCTTGGGATGGAACATTTTCTGTCTCCCTTGGGATGGCACACTTCCTGTCTTCAATGAGATGGTACACTTCCAGTATTCCCTGGGATGGCACACTTCCTGTCTTCCCTGGGATGGCACACTTCCTGTCTCCCTTGGGATTGCACACTTCTATCTTCCCTGGGATGGCACACTTCCTCTGTCCCGTGGGACAGAACACTTCTGTCTTCCCTGGGATGGCACACTTCCTGTCTCCCCTGGGATAGCACACATCTGTCTTCCCTGGGATGGCACACATCCTGTCTCCCCTGGGATGGCGCACTTCTATCTCCCCTGGGATGGCACAGTTCCTCTGTGTCGTGGGACAGAACACTTCTGTCTTCCCTGGGATGGCACACTTCCTGTCTCCCCTGGGATGGCACACTTTTGTCTTCCCTGGGATGGCACACTTCCTATCTCCGCTAGGATGGCACACTTCTGTCTTCCCATGGATGGCACACTTCTGCCTTCCCTGAGATGGCACACTTCTGTCTTCCCTGGGATGGCACACTTCTGTCTTCCCTGGGATGGCACAATTCTGCCTTCCCAGGGATGGCACACTTCCGTCTTCCCTGGGATGGCACACTTCAGTTTTCCCTGGGATGGCACACATCTTGTCTCCCCTGGGATGGCACACTTCTGTCTACTCTGGGATGGCTCAATTCCTGTCTCCCCTGGGATGGCACACTTCTGTCTTCCAAGGGATGGCACACTTCCTGTCTCCCCTGGGATGGCACGCTTCATGTCTCCCCTGGGATGGCAAACTTCATGTCTCCCCTGGGATGGCACACTTCTTGTCTCCCCTGGGATGGCACACTTCATGTCTCCCCTGGGATGGCACACTTCATGTCTCCCCTGGGATGGCACACTTCTTGTCTCCCCTGTTATGGCACACTTCATGTCTCCCCTGGGATGGCACACTTCATGTCTCCCCTGGGATGGTACACTTCTTGTCTCCCCTGGGATGGCACACTTCCTGTCTCCCCTGGGATGGCACACTTCCTGTCTTCCATGGGGTGGCACACTTCCTGTCTCTCCTGAGATGGCACACTTCCTGTCTTCACTGGGATGGCACACTTACTATGTCCCATGAGATGGCACACTTCTGTCTTCCCTGGGATGGCACACTTCCTGTCTCCCCTGGGATGGCACACTTCCTGTCTCCCTTGTGAAGGCACACTTCTGTCTTCCCAGGGATGGCACACTTCCTGTTTTCCCTGGGATGGCACACTTCCTGTCACCCCTGCAATGGCACACATCTGTCTTCCCTGTGATAGCACACTTCCTGTCTCCCTTGGGATGGCACACTTTCTGCCTCCATTGGGATGGCACACTTCCTGTCTTCAATGAGATGGTACACTTCCAGTATTCCCTGGGATGGCGCACTTCCTGTCTTCCCTGGGATAGCACACTTCCTGTCTCTCTTGGGATTGCACACTTCTATCTTCCCTGGGATGGCACACTTATTATCTCCCCTGGGATAGCACACATCTGTCTTCCCTGGGGTGGCACACATCCTGTCTCCCCTGGGATGGCACACTTGTGTCTTCCCTGGGATGGCACACTTCCTCTGTCCCGTGGGACAGAACACTTCTGTCTTCCCTGGGATGGCACACTTCCTGTCTCCCCTGGGATGGCACACTTCTGTCTTCTCTGGGATACCACACTTCATTTCTTCCCTGGGATAACACACTTCCTGTCTTCCCTGGGATGCCACACTTCCTGTCTTCCCCTGGGATGCCTCACTTCCTGTCTTCGCTGGGATGCCCCACTTCCTGTCTTTCCTGGGATGGCACTCTTCCTGTCTTCCCTGGGATACCACACTTCCTGTCTTCCCTGGGATACCACACTTCCTGTCTTCCCTGGGATACCACACTTCCTGTCTTCCCTGGGATACCACACTTCCTGTCTTCCCTGGGATACCACACTTCCTGTCTTCCCTGGGATACCACACTTCCTGTCTTCCCTGGGATACCACACTTCCTGTCTTCCCTGGGATACCACACTTCCTGTCTTCCCTGGGATACCACACTTCCTGTCTTCCCTGGGATACCACACTTCCTGTCTTCCCTGGGATACCACACTTCCTGTCTTTCCTGGGATATCACACTTCCTGTCTTCCCTGGGATACCACACTTCCTGTCTTCCCTGGGATACCACACTTCCTGTCTTCCCTGGGATACCACACTTCCTGTCTTCCCTGGGATACCACACTTCCTGTCTTCCCTGGGATACCACACTTCCTGTCTTCCCTGGGATACCACACTTCCTGTCATCCCTGGGATACCACACTTCCTGTCATCCCTGGGATACCACACTTCCTGTCATCCCTGGGATACCACTTCCTGTCTTCCCTGGGATACCACACTTCCTGTCATCCCTGGGATACCACACTTCCTGTCATTATTGGGATACCACACTTCCTGTCTTCCCTGGGATAGCACACTTCCTGTCATCCCTGGGATACCACACTTCCCGTCTTCCCTGGGATACCACACTTCCTGTCTTCCCTGGGATACCACACTTCCTGTCTTCCCTGGGATACCACACTTCCTGTCTTCCCTGGGATACCACACTTCCTGTCATCCCTGGGATACCACACTTCCTGTCTTCCCTGGGATACCACACTTCCTGTCTTCCCTGGGATACCACACTTCCTGTCAACACTTCCCTGGGATACCACACTTCCTGTACCACACTTCCTGTCTTCCCTGGGATACCACACTTCCTGTCATCCCTGGGATACCACACTTCCTGTCTTCCCTGGGATACCACACTTCCTGTCATATCTGGGATACCACACTTCCTGTCATCCCTGGGATACCACACTTCCTGTCTTCCCTGGGATACCACACTTCCTGTCTTCCCTGGGATACCACACTTCCTGTCTTCCCTGGGATACCACACTTCCTGTCATCCCTGGGATACCACACTTCCTGTCATCCCTGGGATACCACACTTCCTGTCTTCCCTGGGATACCACACTTCCTGTCATCCCTGGGATACCACACTTCCTGTCATTCCTGGGATACCACACTTCCTGTCTTCCCTGGGATACCACACTTCCTGTAATTCCTGGGATACCACACTTCCTGTCTTCCCTGGGATACCACACTTCCTGTCTTCCCTGGGATACCACACTTCCTGTCTTCCCTGGGATACCACACTTCCTGTCTTCCCTGGGATACCACACTTCCTGTCTTCCCTGGGATACCACACTTCCTGTCTTCCCTGGGATACCACACTTCCTGTCTTCCCTGGGATACCACACTTCCTGTCTTCCCTGGGATACCACACTTCCTGTCACTTCCTGTCTTCCCTGGGATACCACACTTCCTGTCATCCCTGGGATACCACACTTCCTGTCTTCCCTGGGATACCACACTTCCTGTCTTCCCTGGGATACCACACTTCCTGTCTTCCCTGGGATACCACACTTCCTGTCTTCCCTGGGATACCACACTTCCTGTCTCTCCTGGGATACCACATTTCCTGTCTTCCCTGGGATACCACACTTCCTGTCTTCCCTGTGATACAACACTTCCTGTCTTTCCTGGGATACCACACTTCCTGTCTTCGCTGGGATTCCACACTTACTGTCATACCACACTTCCTGGGATACCACACTTCCTGCCTTCCCTGGGATACCACACTTCCTGTCATCTCTGGGATACCACACTTCCTGTCATGCCTGGGATACCACACTTCCTGTCATCCCTGGGATACCACACTTCCTGTCTTCCCTGGGATACCACACTTCCTGTCTTCCCTGGGATACCACACTTCCTGTCTTCCCTGGGATACCACATACCACACTTCCTGTCTTCCCTGGGATACCACACTTCCTGTCATCCCTGGGATACCACACTTCCTGTCTTCCCTGGGATACCACACTTCCTGTCTTCACTGGGATACCACACTTCCTGTCTTCCCTGGGATACCACACTTCCTGTCATCCCTGTGATTCCAAACTTCCTGTCATCCCTGGGATACCACACTTCCTCTCATCCTAGGGATACCACACTTCCTGTCATCCCTGGGATACCACACTTCCTGTCATCCCTGGGATACCACACTTCCTGTCTTCCCTGGGATACCACACTTCCTGTCTTCCCTGGGATACCACACTTCCTGTCTTCCCTGGGATACCACACTTCCTGTCTTCCCTGGGATACCACACTTCCTGTCTTCCCTGGGATACCACACTTCCTGTCTTCCCTGGGATACCACACTTCCTGTCTTCCCTGGGATACCACACTTCCTGTCTTCCCTGGGATACCACACTTCCTGTCTTGCCTGGGATACCACACTTCCTGTCTTCCCTGGGATACCACACTTCCTGTCTTCCCTGGGATACCACACTTCCTGTCTTCCCTGGGATACCACACTTCCTGTCATCCCTGGGATACCACACTTCCTGTCATCCCTGGGATACCACACTTCCTGTCTTCCCTGGGAATCCTCACTTCATGTCCCTGGGATACCACACTTCCCTGGGATACCACACTTCCTGTCTTCCCTGGGATACCACACTTCCTGTCTTCCCTGGGATACCACACTTCCTGTCATCCCTGGGATACCACACTTCCTGTCTTCCCTGGGATACCACACTTCCTGTCTTCCCTGGGATACCACACTTCCTGTCTTCCCTGGGATACCACACTTCCTGTCCTGTCTTCCCTGGGATACCACACTTCCTGTCATCCCTGGGATACCACACTTCCTGTCATCCCTGGGATACCACACTTCCTGTCATCCCTGGGATACCACACTTCCTGTCTTCCCTGGGATACCACACTTCCTGTCTTCCCTGGGATACCACACTTCCTGTCTTCCCTGGGATACCACACTTCCTGTCATCCCTGGGATACCACACTTCCTGTCATCCCTGGGATACCACACTTCCTGTCTTCCCTGGGATACCACACGTCCTCTCCACACTTCCCCACACTGCCATCCTTGGGATACCACACTTCCTGTCACCCCTGGGATACCACACTTCCTGTCTTCCCTGGGATACCACACTTCCTGTCATCCCTGGGATACCACACTTCCTGTCATCCCTGGGATACCACACTTCCTGTCTTCCCTGGGATACCACACTTCCTGTCATCCCTGGGATACCACACTTCCTGTCTTCCCTGGGATACCACACTTCCTGTCTTCCCTGGGATACCACACTTCCTGTCTTCCCTGGGATACCACACTTCCCTGGGATACCACACTTCCTGTCTTCCCTGGGATACCACACTTCCTGTCATCCCTGGGATACCACACTTCCTGTCTTCCCTGGGATACCACACTTCCTGGGATACCACACTTCCTGTCTGGGATAACCACACTTCCTGTCTTCCCTGGGATACCACACTTCCTGTCATCCCTGGGATACCACACTTCCTGTCATCCCTGGGATACCACACTTCCTGTTTTCCCTGGGATACCACTTCCTGTCTTCCCTGGGATACCACACTTCCTGTCATACCTGTGATACCTCACTTCCTGTCTTCCCTGGGATACCACACTTCCTGTCTTCCCTGGGATACAACACTTCCTGACTTCCCTGGGATACCACACTTTCTGTCATCCCTGGGATACCACACTTCCTGTCATCCCTGGGATACCACACTTCCTGTCTTCCCTGGGATACCACACTTCCTGTCTTCCCTGGGATACCACACTTCCTGTCTTCCCTGGGATACCACACTTCCTGTCATCCCTGGGATACCACACTTCCTGTCATCCCTGGGATACCACACTTCCTGTCATCCCTGGGATACCACACTTCCTGTCTTCCCTGGGATACCACACTTCCTGTCTTCCCTGGGATACCACACTTCCTGTCTTCCCTGGGATACCACACTTCCTGTCTTCCCTGGGATACCACACTTCCTGTCTTCCCTGGGATACCACACTTCCTGTCATCCCTGGGATACCACACTTCCTGTCATACCACACTTCCTGTCTTCCCTGGGATACCACACTTCCTGTCATCCCTGGGATACCACACTTCCTGTCTTCCCTGGGATACCACACTTCCTGTCTTCCCTGGGATACCACACTTCCTGTCTTCCCTGGGATACCACACTTCCTGTCTTCCCTGGGATACCACACTTCCTGTCTTCCCTGGGATACCACACTTCCTGTCTTTTCTGGGATACCACACTTCCTGTCATCCCTGGGATACCACACTTCCTGTCTTCCATGGGATACCACACTTCCTGTCATCCCTGGGATACCACATTTCCTGTCATCCCTGGGATACCACACTTCCTGTCTTCCCTGGGATACCACACTTCCTGTCATCCCTGGGATACCACACTTCTTGTCTTCCTGGGATACCACACTTCCTGTCATTCCCTGGTATACCACACTTCCTGTCATCCCTGGGATACCACACTTCCTGTCATTCCCTGGGATACCACACTTCCTGTCATTCCCTGGGATACCACACTTCCTGTCATTCCCTGGGATACCACACTTCCTGTCTTCCCTGGGATACCACACTTCCTGTCTTCCATGGGATACCACACTTCCTGTCTGGGATACCACACTTCCTGTCATCCCTGGGATACCACACTTCCTGTCATCCCTGGGATACCACACTTCCTGTCATCCCTGGGATACCACACTTCCTGTCATCCCTGGGATACCATCCCTGGGATACCACACTTCCTGTCATCCCTGGGATACCACACTTCCTGTCACCACACTTCCTGTCCTGGGATACCACACTTCCTGTCATCCCTGGGATACCACACTTCCTGTCTTCCCTGGGATACCACACTTACTGTCTTCCCTGGTCATCCCTGGGATACCACACTTCCTGTCATCCCTGGCATACCACACTTCCTGTCTTCCCTGGGATTCCACACTTCCTGTCTTCCCTGGGATACCACACTTCCTGTCTTCCCTGGGATACCACACTTCCTGTCATCCCTGGGATACCACACTTCCTGTCATCCCTGGGATACCACACTTCCTGTCTTCCCTGGGATACCACACTTCCTGTCTTCCCTGGGATACCACACTTCCTGTCTTCCCTGGGATACCACACTTCCTGTCTTCCCTGGGATACCACACTTCCTGTCTTCCCTGGGATACCACACTTCCTGTCCACACTTCCTGTCATTCCCTGGGATACCACACTTCCTGTCATCCACACTGGGATACCACACTTCCTGTCATCCCTGGGATACCTGGGATACCACACTTCCTGTCGTCCCTGGGATACCACACTTCCTGTCATCCCTGGGATACCACACTTCCTGTCATACGTGGGATACCACACTGGGATACCACACTTCCTGTCTTCCCTGGGATACCACACTTCCTGTCTTCCCTGGGATACCACACTTCCTGTCTTCCCTGGGATACCACACTTCCTGTCATCCCTGGGATACCACACTTCCTGTCATCCCTGGGATACCACACTTCCTGTCTTCCCTGGGATACCACACTTCCTGTCTTCCCTGGGATACCACACTTCCTGTCATCCCTGGGATACCACACTTCCTGTCATCCCTGGGATACCACACTTCCTGGGATACCACACTTCCTGTCATTCCTGGGATACCACACTTCCTGTCTTCCCTGGGATACCACACTTCCTGTCTTCCCTGGGATACCACACTTCCTGTCATCCCTGGGATACCACACTTCCTGTCATCCCTTGGATACCACACTTTTTTCATTCCTGGGATACCACACTTCCTGTCTTCCATGGGATACCACACTTCCTGTCTTCCCTGGGATACCACACTTCCTGTCATCCCTGGGATACCACACTTCCTGTCATCCCTGGGATACCACACTTCCTGTCATCCCTGGGATACCACACTTCCTGTCATACCACACTTCCTGTCTCCACACTTCCTGTCAACCCTGGGATACCACACTTCCTGTCATCCCTGGGATACCACACTTCCTGTCTTCCCTGGGATACCACACTTCCTGTCTTCCCTGGGATACCACACTTCCTGTCTTCCCTGGGATACCACACTTCCTGTCATCCCTGGGATACCACACTTCCTGTCATTCCTTGGATACCACACTTCCTGTCTTCCCCACACTTCCTGTCATCCCTGGGATACCACACTTCCTGTCATCCCTGGGATACCACACTTCCTGTCATCCCTGGGATACCACACTTCCTGTCTTCCCTGGGATACCACACTTCCTGTCTTCCCTGGGATACCACACTTCCTGTCTTCCCTGGGATACCACACTTCCTGTCTTCCCTGGGATACCACACTTCCTGTCTTCCCTGGGATACCACACTTCCTGACTTCCCTGGGATACCACACTTCCTGTCTTCCCTGGGATACCACACTTCCTGTCTTCCCTGGGATACCACACTTCCTGTCTTCCCTGGGATACCACACTTCCTGTCTTCCCTGGGATACCACACTTCCTGTCTTCCCTGGGATACCACACTTCCTGTCATCCCTGGGATACCACACTTCCTGTCTTCCCTGGGATACCACACTTCCTGTCATCCTTGGGATACCACACTTCCAGTCATCCCTGGGATACCACACTTCCTGTCATCCCTGGAATACCACACTTCATATCATCCCTGGGATACCACAGTTCCTGTCATCCCTTGGATAACACACTTCCTGTCTTCCCTGGGATTCCACACTTCCTGTCATCCCTGGGATACCACACTTCCTGTCTTCCCTGGGATACCACACTTCCTGTCATCCCTGGGATACCACACTTCCTGTCTTCCCTGGGATACCACACTTCCTGTCTTCCCTGGGATACCACACTTCCTGTCATCCCTGGGATACCACACTTCCTGTCACACTTCCTGTCTGGGATACCACACTTCCTGTCTTCCCTGGGATACCACACTTCCTGTCATCCCTGGGATACCACTCTTCCTGTCATCCCTGGGATACCACACTTCCTGTCATTCCTTGGATACCACACTTCCTGTCATCCCTGGGATACCACATTTCCTGTCATCCCTGGGATACCACACTTCCTGTCTTCCCTGGGATACCACACTTCCTGTCATCCCTGGGATACCACACTTCCTGTCATCCCTTGGGATACCACATTTCCTGTCATCCTTGGGATACCACTGGGATACCACACTTCCTGTCTTCCCTGGGATACCACACTTCCTGTCTTCCCTGGGATACCACTCTTCCTGTCATCCCTGGGATACCACACTTCCTGTCATCCCTGGGATACCACACTTCCTGTCTTCGCTGGGATACCACACTTCCTGTCATCCCTGGGATACCACACTTCCTGTCATCCCTGGGATACCACACTTCCTGTCATTCCTGGGATACCACACTTCCTGTCTTCCCTGGGATACCACACTTCCTGTCTTCCCTGGGATACCACCACACTTCCTGTCATCCCTGGGATACCACACTTCCTGTATTCCCTGGGATACCACACTTCCTGTCTTCCCTGGGATACCACACTTCCTGTCTTCCCTGGGATACCACACTTCCTGTCTTCCCTGGGATTCCTGTCACCCTGGGATACCACACTTCCTGTCTTCCCTGGGATCCACACCCTGGGATACCACACTTCCTGTCTTCCCTGGGATACCACACTTCCTGTCTTCCCTGGGATACCACACTTCCTGTCTTCCCTGGGATACCACACTTCCTGTCATCCCTGGGATACCACACTTCCTGTCTTCCCTGGGATACCACACTTCCTGTCTTCCCTGGGATACCACACTTCCTGTCTTCCCTGGGATACCACACTTCCTGTCATCCCTGGGATACCACACTTCCCTGGGATACCACACTTCCTGTCATCCCTGGGATACCACACTTCCTGTCATCCCTGGGATACCACACTTCCTGTCTTCCCTGGGATACCACACTTCCTGTCTTCCCTGGGATACCACACTTCCTGTCATCCCTGGGATACCACACTTCCTGTCATCCCTGGGATACCACACTTCCTGTCTTCCCTGGGATACCACACTTCCTGTCATCCCTGGGATACCACACTTCCTGTCCACACTTCCTGTCTGGGATACCACACTGGGATACCACACTTCCTGGGATACCACACTTCCCTGTCATCCCTGGGATACCACACTTCCTGGGGATACCATACCATACACTTCCTGTCATCCCTGGGATACCACACTTCCTGTCATTCCCTGGGATACCACACTTCCTGTCATTCCCTGGGTTACCACACTTCCTGTCTTCCCTGGGATACCACACTGTCTTCCCTGGGATACCTGTCTTCCCTGGGATACCACACTTCCCGTCTTCCCTGGGTTACCACACTTCCTGTCATCCCTGGGATACCACACTTCCTGTCTACCACACTTCCTGTCCACACTTCCTGTCATCCCTGGGATACCACACTTCCTGTCATCCCTGGGATACCACACTTCCTGTCATCCCTGGGATACCACACTTCCTGTCTTCCCTGGGATACCACACTTCCTGTCATCCCTGGGATACCACACTTCCTGTCATCCCTGGGATACCACACTTCCTGTCATCCCTGGGATACCACACTTCCTGTCATCCCTGGGATACCACACTTCCTGTCTTCCCTGGGATACCACACTTCCTGTCATCCCTGGGATACCACACTTCCTGTCTTCCCTGGGATACCACACTTCCTGTCTTCCCTGGGATACCACACTTCCTGTCTTCCCTGGGATACCACACTTCCTGTCTTCCCTGGGATACCACACTTCCTGTCTTTCCTGGGATACCACACTTCCTGTCTTCCCTGGGATACCACACTTCCTGTCTTCCCTGGGATACCACACTTCCTGTCTTCCCTGTGTTACAACACTTCCTGTCTTCCCTGGGATACCACACTTCCTGTCTTCCCTGGGATACCACACTTCCTGTCATCCCTGGGATACCACACTTCCTGTCATCCCTGGGATACCACTCTTCCTGTCATCCCTGGGATACCACACTTCCTGTCATCCCTGGGATACCACACTTCCTGTCTTCCCTGGGATACCACACTTCCTGTCTTCCCTGGGATACCACACTTCCTGTCTTCCCTGGGATACCACACTTCCTGTCCACACTTCCCTGGGATACCACACTTCCTGTCATCCCTTACCACACTTCCTGTCTTCCCTGGGATACCACACTTCCTGTCATTATTGGGATACCACACTTCCTGTCATCCCTGGGATACCACACTTCCTGTCTTCCCTGGGATACCACACTTCCTGTCTTCCCTGGGATACCACACTTCCTGTCTTCCCTGGGATACCACACTTCCTGTCTTCCCTGGGATACCACACTTCCTGTCAACCCTGGGATACCACACTTCCTGTCATCCCTGGGATACCACACTTCCTGTCTTCCCTGGGATACCACACTTCCTGTCTTCCCTGGGATACCACACTTCCTGTCTTCCCTGGGATACCACACTTCCTGTCATCCCTGGGATACCACACTTCCTGTCATCCCTGGGATACCACACTTCCTGTCATCCCTGGGATACCACACTTCCTGTCATCCCTGGGATACCACACTTCCTGTCATCCCTGGGATACCACACTTCCTGTCTTCCCTGGGATACCACACTTCCTGTCATCCCTGGGATACCACACTTCCTGTCATCCCTGGGATACCACACTTCCTGTCTTCCCTGGGATACCACACTTCCTGTCTTCCCTGGGATACCACACTTCCTGTCCTCCCTGGGATACCACACTTCCTGTCTTCCCTGGGATACCACACTTCCTGTCTTCCCTGGGATACCACACTTCCTGTCTTCCCTGGGATACCACACTTCCTGTCTTCCCTGGGATACCACACTTCCTGTCATCCCTGGGATACCACGCTTCCTGTCATCCTTGGGATACCACATTTCCTGTCATCCTTGGGATACCACACTTCCTGTCTTCCCTGGGATACCACACTTCCTGTCCCTGGGATACCACACTTCCTGTTTTCCCTGGGATACCACTGGGGATACCACACTTCCTGTCATCCCTGGGATACCACACTTCCTGTCATCCCTGGGATACCACACTTCCTGTCCCACACTGTCTTCCCTGGGATACCACACTTCCTGTCTTCCCTGGGATACCACACTTCCTGTCTTCCCTGGGATACCACACTTCCTGTCTTCCCTGGGATACCACACTTCCTGTCATCCCTGGGATACCACACTTCCTGTCATCCCTGGGATACCACACTTCCTGTCTTCCCTGGGATACCACACTTCCTGTCTTCCCTGGGATACCACACTTCCTGTCATCCCTGGGATACCACACTTCCTGTCATCCCTGGGATACCACACTTCCTGTCTTCCCTGGGATACCACACTTCCTGTCTTCCCTGGGATACCACACTTCCTGTCTTCCCTGGGATACCACACTTCCTGTCATCCCTGGGATACCACACTTCCTGTCTTCCCTGGGATACCACACTTCCTGTCATCCCTGGGATACCACACTTCCTGTCCACACGTCCTGTCATCCCTGGGATACCACACTTCCTGTCATCCCTGGGATACCACACTTCCTGTCTTCCTGTCATCCCTGGGATACCACACTTCCTGTCTTCCCTGGGATACCACACTTCCTGTCTTCCCTGGGATACCACACTTCCTGTCTTCCCTGGGATACCACACTTCCTGTCTTCCCTGGGATACCACACTTCCTGTCATCCCTGGGATACCACACTTCCTGTCATCCCTGGGATACCACACTTCCTGTCTTCCCTGGGATACCACACTTCCTGTCATCCCTGGGATACCACACTTCCTGTCATCCCTGGGATACCACACTTCCTGTCATCCCTGGGATACCACACTTCCTGTCATCCCTGGGATACCACACTTCCTGTCATCCCTGGGATACCACACTTCCTGTCATACCACACTTCCTGGGGGATACCACACTTCCTGTCTTCCCTGGGATACCACACTTCCTGTCTTCCCTGGGATACCACACTTCCTGTCATCCCTGGGATACCACACTTCCTGTCATCCCTGGGATACCACACTTCCTGTCTTCCCTGGGATACCACACTTCCTGTCTTCCCTGGGATACCACACTTCCTGTCATCCCTGGGATACCACACTTCCTGTCATTCCTGGGATACCACACTTCCTGTCATCCCTGGGATACCACACTTCCTGTCATCCTTGTGGTACCTCACTTCCTGTCTTCCCTGGGATACCACACTTCCTGTCATCCCTGGGATACCACACTTCCTGTCATCCCTGGGATACCACACTTCCTGTCATCCCTGGGATACCACTCTTCCTGTCATCCCTGGGATACCACACTTCCTGTCATTCCTTGGTTACCACACTTCCTGTCATCCCTGGGATACCCCATTTCCTGTCATCCCTGGGATACCACACTTCCTGTCATCCCTGGGATACCACACTTCCTGTCTTCCCTGGGATACCACACTTCCTGTCTTCCCTGGGATACCACACTTCCTGTCTTCCCTGGGATACCACACTTCCTGTCATCCCTGGGATACCACACTTCCTGTCTTGGGATACCCACTGGGATACCACACTTCCTGTCCACACTTCCCTGGGATACCACACTTCCTGTCTGTACCACACTTCCCTGGGATACCACACTTCCTGTCCACACTTCCCTGGGATACCACACTTCCTGTCTTCCCTGGGATACCACACTGGGATACCACACTTCCTGTCTGTGGGATACCACACTTCCTGTCTGGGATACCACACTTCCTGTCTTCCCTGGGACACCACACTTCCTGTCTTCCCTGGGATACCACACTTCCTGTCATCCCTGGGATACCACGCTTCCTGTCATCCTTGGGATACCACATTTCCTGTCATCCCTGGGATACCACACTTCCTGTCATCCCTGGGATACCACACTTCCTGTCTTCCCTGGGATACCACACTTCCCGTCTTCCCTGGGATACCACACTTCCTGTCTTCCCTGGGATACCACACTTCCTGTCTTCAATGGGATACCACACTTCCTGTCATCCCTGGGATACCACTTTTCCTGTCTTCCCTGGGATCCCTGGGATACCACACTTCCTGTCATCCCTGGGATTGTATGCACAGAGAGCCGATGATGTATACACAGAGAGCCGATGATGTATACACAGAGAGCCGATGATGTATACACAGAGAGCCGATGATGTATACACAGAGAGCCGATGATGTATACACAGAGAGCCGATGATGTATACACAGAGAGCCGATGATGTATACACAGAGAGCCGATGATGTATGCACAGAGAGCCGATGATGTATACACAGAGAGCCGATTATGTATACACAGAGAGCCGATGATGTATACACAGAGAGCCGATTATGTATACACAGAGAGCCGATGATGTATACACAGAGAGCCGATGATGTATACACAGAGAGCCGATGATGTATACACAGAGAGCCGATGATGTATGCACAGAGAGCCGATGATATATGCACAGAGAGCCGATGATGTATACACAGAGAGCCGATGATGTATACACAGAGAGCCGATGATGTATGCACAGAGAGCCGATGATGTATGCACAGAGAGCCGATGATATATGCAGAGAGCCGATGATGTATACACATAGAGCCGATTATGTATACACAGAGAGCCGATGATATATGCACAGAGAGCCGATGATATATGCACAGAGAGCCGATGATGTATGCACAGAGAGCCGATGATGTATGCACAGAGAGCCGATGATGTATACACAGAGAGCCGATGATATATGCACAGAGAGCCGATGATATATGCACAGAGAGTCGATGATGTATGCACAGAGAGCCGATGATGTATGCACAGAGAGCCGATGATGTATACACAGAGAGCCGATGATATATGCACAGAGAGCCGATGATGTATGCACAGAGAGCCGATGATGTATGCACAGAGAGCCGATGATGTATGCACAGAGAGCCGATGATGTATACACATAGAGCCGATGATATATGCACAGAGAGCCGATGATGTATGCACAGAGAGCCGATGATGTATACACAAGGAGCTGATGGTGTATGCACAGAGAGCTGATGATATATGCACAGAGAGGCGATTATGTATACACAGAGAGCCGATGTTGTATACACACAGAGCTCATGGTGAATACACAAATTGCTGATAGTGTATACACAAAGAGCTGATGGTGTATACACAAAGAGCTGATGATGTATACACAGAGCAGATGGTGTATGCACAGAGAGCTGATGATGTATAATCAGAGAGCCGATGATGTATTCACAGACAGGTGATGATATATACTCAGGGAGCCGACGATGTATGCACAGAGTGCTGATGATGTATACACAGAGAGCAGATGGTGTATACACAGAGAGCTGATGGTGTATACACAAAGAGCTGATGATGTATACACAGGGAGCTGATGATGTATACACAGAGAGCAGATGGTGTATACACAGAGAGCTGATGGTGTATACACAAAGAGCTGATGATGTATACACAGGGAGCTGATGATGTATACACAGAGAGTTGATGATGTACACACAGGGAGCCGATGATGTATACACAGAGTGCTGATGATGTATACACAGGGAGCTAATGGTGTATACAAAGAGAGTTGATGATGTAGACACACAGAGCCGATAATGTATATACAGAGAGCTGATGATGTATACATAGAGAGTTGATGATGTATTCTCAGGGAGCTGATGATGTATACACAGGGAGCTGATGATGTATACACAGGGAGCTGATGATGTATACATTTGGAGCTAATGATGTATACACAGAGAGCTGATGATGTATGCACAGAGTGCTGATGATGTACACACAGGGAGCTGATGATGTATACACAGAGAGCTGATTATCTATATACAGAGAGCTGATGATGTATACAGAAGGAGCTGATGACGTATACACAGAGATCTGCTGGTGTATACACAAATAGGTGATGATGTATACACAGAGAGCTGAGGATGTATACACAGAGAACAGATGATATATACACAGAGAACCGATGATTTATACACAGAGAGCTGATGATGTATACACAGGGAGCTGATGATGTATATACAGAGAGCTGATGATGTATACACAGAGAGCGGATGATATATACACAGAGAGGTGATGATGTGTACACAGACAGCTGATGATGTATACACAGATAGCTGATTGTGTATACACAGAGTGCTGATGATGTATACACAGGGAGCTGATGATATATACACAGAGAGCTGATGATGTGTACACAGAGAGCTGATGATGTATACACAGAGATCTGCTGGTGTATACGGAGAGAGCTGATGATATATACACAGAGAGGTGATGATGTGTACACAGAGAGGAGATGACGTATGCACAGGGAGCCAATGTTGTATACACAGAGAGCTGATTATGTGTACACAGAGAGCTGATGATGTATACACAAGGAGCTGATGATGTATACACAGAGAGATGATGATGTATACACAGAAGCTGATGATGTACACACAGAGAGCTGATGATGTATACACAAGGAGCTGATTATGTATACACAGGGAGCTGATGATGTATATACAGAAGCTGATGATGTACAAACAGAGAGCTGATGATGTATACACAAGGAGCTGATGATGTATACACAGAGAGATGATGATGTATACACTGAAAGCTGATGGTGTATACACAGAGAGCTGAGGATGTATGCACAGGGAGCTGATGATGTATACACAGAACTGATGATGTATACACAGAGAGCTGATGATGTATACACAGTGAGCTGATGATGTAAACACAGGGAGCTGATGGTGTATACAAAGAGATGTGATGTTGTATACACAGAGAGCTGATGGTGTATACACAGAGAGGTGATGATATATACACAGAGTGTTGATGATGTATACGCAGAGAGCTGATGATGTATGCAAAGAGAGGAGATGATGTATATACAGGAGGCGATGTATACACAGAGAGCTGATGATGTATACACAGAGAGCTGATGATGTATACACAGAGAGCTGATGATGTATATACAGGGAGCTGATGATGTATACACAGAGAGCTGATGATGTATACACAGAGAGCTGATGGTATATACACAGATAGGTGATGATATATACACAGGGAGCTGATGATGTATACACAGAGAGGTGATGATGTATACACAGAGAGCTGATGGTGTATACACAGGGAGGTGATGATGTATGCACAGAGAGCTTATGATGTATTTACAGAGAGCTGATGATGTATACACAGGGAGCTGATGATGTATACACAGGGAGCTGATGATGTATACACAGGGAGCTGATGATGTATACATAGAGCTGATGATGTATACACAGAGAGCTGATGATGTATACACAGGGAACTGATGATGTATACACAGGGAGCTGATGGTGTATACATAGAGCTGATGATGTATGCACAGAGAGCTGATGATGTATACACAGGGAGCTGATGATGTATACATAGAGCTGATGATGTATACACAGAGAGCTGATGATGTATACACAGGGAACTGGTGATGTATACACAGATAGCTGATGGTGTATGCACAAAGAGGTGATGATGTATACAGAGGGAGCTCATGATGTATGCACAGAGAGCTGATGATGTAAACACAGAAAGTTGATGGTGTACACACAGAGAGGTGATGATGTATACATAGAGTGGTGATGATGTATACACAGAGAACTGATGATGTATACAAAGAGAGGAGATGATATATACACAATAGACGATTATGTATACACAGAGATCTGATGATGTATACACAGGGAGCTGATGATGTATACACAGAGAGCTGATGATATATACACAGAGAGCTGATGATGTATACACAGGGAGCTGATGATGTATACACAGAGGGCTGATGGTGTATACACAGAGAGGTGATGATGTATACACAAGGAGCTGATGATGTATACACAGAGAGGTGATGATGTATACACAGAGAGGTGATGTAAACCCAGAGATGTGATGATGTGTACACAGTGAGCCGATGATGTGTACACATGGAGCCAATGATGTATATGTAGAGAGCTGATGATGTATACACAGAGAGGTGATGTATATACATTGAGCTGATGATATTAGATATTAGCGCTCGCAAATAAAACCCCCTAAATTCGACATTTGTTTGCAAACATACAGGGTCTAAAGCCGTCAAAAAACATCAAAATTCCTTCCACCAAGGCACTGCTCACGTGTCAAATGCAATGTTTGCAGCATTCACAGAGACACATGAAGAATCATTATGACAACGAAATATGGATCCAGGTTATAATCTATTCAGATGTGACAGACTAAACAGTCAACAAGAGGAGGGGGGGGGGGTCTGTATGTCACAATCGCTCATTTGCACAGAACTACTAAACACCTCAAATGATGTAGTTGAAGTTTTGGCGGTGAAGACTGGAAACCAAAACCTTGTCATTGTGGTTCTATACAAGCCTCCAGACGCAACTTCACAGCATTTCCAGGAGCAGCTTGAGAAAATTGACCACTGTCTAGAAAATCTCCTGACTTCTGCCCCAAGCATCTTGCTACTGGAAGATTTCAACATGAGACACCTAAAATGGAGAAGTATAGCAAAAAAGTTTCAGCAGAGATCACCCCGGGAGGCAGCTCAGATGAAAATTAACACACACAAGCATTATTAAATCTCAGCACCAAATTCACCTTAAGCCAGCAAATAGCAGAGACAACAAGACTAGAAAATACGCTGGACCTCATCTTCACTAACAATGACGATCTGATACTTAATATAACTGTATCAAAGACAATTTACTCAGATCAAAACATAATAGAGGTACAGACATGAATGCACAGGGATCTGAACCAGCAGAATGTGATCAGTCATGAAGATCTCTTCACGAAATTAAATTTCAACAACAAAAATATACAATGAAATCAAGTAAACCATGTCCTAAATGAAACAAGCTGGGAAGATATCCCAAACAACACAGATCCGAACATTTGCCTTGAAAAAATGAATTCTGTGGTACTTGAGATCTGCTCACGACACATTCCATTAAGAAAAAGAAAGAGAAGATGTAAACTAGAAATAGAGAGACGTTCCCTATACAAACGAAGGCAAAGAGTCACAGAACTACTAAGTGGGGTCAATATATCTGAAATACGAAGGGAGGCAATGGTCAATGAAATTGTAAATATCGAACTTAAACTGAAGGTATCGTATGGGAAACAAGAATCACAGGAAGAACTAAAAGCCATAAACAATACTGAAAAAAAAAAACTTCTCTTATGCTAAATCTAAGGAAAAAACAGCATCCAGTATTGGGCCCCTGTTTAGGCGGGATGGGACATACACAGATGATAGCCAAGAAATGAACGAGATACTAAAGTCCCAATATTACTCAGTGTTCAGCGAGCCGCTGCCCAGACTAAGGGTCGACAATCCAAATGAATTCTTTATGAATGAAACCCAAAAACTGGTCATCTCAAAACTCTTGGATATTATTCTAACTCCAAAAGACTTTGAAGAGGCAATAACTGACATGCCCATACACTCTGCCCCAGGCCCAGACTCATGGAACTCCGTGTTCATCAAGAATTGCAAGAAGCCCCTATCGCATGCCTTCAGCATTTTATGGAGAGGGAGCATGGACACAGGGGTCATCCCACACACACTAAAAGCAACAGACATAGCCCCACTCCACAAAGGTGGCAGTAAAGCAATTGCAAAGAACTACAGACCGATAGCACTAACATCCCATATCATAAAAATCTTTGAGAAGGTTCATAAGAACATAAGAACATAAGAAAGAAGGAACACTGACCCATGCGTACTGACCCATGCAGAGCAGGTCCATGTCCCCCCCTGATTAGACCAATGACCCACCCCCCGGATTAGCCCAATGACCCACCCAGTCTGGTCACCTCCACTCAAGGATAGAGCACTGCACCAGACCCAGCAGCACAAGCTAGTCAGGTCCAACTCACACCCACCCTCACCCACTCATGTATTTATCTAACCTATTTTTAAAACTACACATCGTTTTAGCCAGAGTAACTGTACTCGGGAGTTTGTTCCACTCATCCACAACTCTATTACCAAACCAGTGCTTTCCTATATCTTTCGTGAATCTGAATTTTTCCAACTTGAAACCATTGCTGCGAGTCCTGTCTAGACTGGAAATTTTCAGCACGCTATTTACATCCCCTTTATTTATTCCTGTTTTCCATTTATACACCTCGATCATATCCCCCCTAATTCTACGCCTTTCGAGAGAGTGCAGATTCAGGGCCCTCAGTCTATCCTCATAGGGAAGATTTCTGATACATGGGATCATCTTTGTCATCCTCCTCTGTACGTTTTCCGAAGCATTTATATCCATTCTGTAATACTGTGACCAGAACTGAACAGCATAGTCTAAATGAGGCCTAACCAAGGATATATAGAGTTGAAGAACAACCTGAAGACTTCTATTATTTATACTTCTAGATATGAAGTCAAGAATTCTGTTAGCTTTGTTGCGAACACTAATGCACTGTTGTCTTGGTTTTAGATTACTGCTAACCAGAACTCCTAAATCCTTCTCGCAAACGGTAGTATTACATGTTGCATGGTTATTTAACTGTCCAACATTTAGAACTTTGCATTTGTCAATATTAAACTGCATCTGCCACTTCTCCGACCATTGCATCAGTCTATTCAAATCATCCTGGAGTGCTCTAGTGTCCTCATTACAATGAATTGGACGGCCTATTTTAGTGTCATCAGCAAATTTGCTTATGTCGCTATTTATTCCCTAATCTATGTCGTTTATTTAAATTGTGAACAACAACGGGCCCAACACTGTCCCCTGAGGAACACCACTTGTGACGTGCCCCCATTCTGATTTCACCCCATTTATGCAAACTCTCTGCTGTCTACTTATCAGCCATGCCTCTACCCAGGAAAAAATTTCTCCTCCTATTCCGTGTGCCTTAAGTTTCCTCAATAGTCTCTGGTGTGGAACGCTATCGAAAGCCTTACTGAAGTCCATATACACAATATCATATTCGTTACCATGATCTAACTCCTCAAACACCTTAGTGAAAAAAGTCAGTAGATTCGTAAGACAGGAACGCCCCTTTGTAAAACCGTGTTGAGATTCATTATTCAATTTGTGCCTGTCAAGATGGCTACGAATTGCATCGGCAATTATTGATTCCATAAATATTCCCACTATGGAGGTAAGGCTTATTGGTCTATAGTTCGAAGCCAAGGACCTGTCACCTGCTTTGTAAATAGGTATTACATTTGCCATTTTCCACTTATCAGGCACTATGCCAGCTAGTAGTGATATGTTAAAAAGACTAGCAAAGGTATGCTAAGTTCCTCTTTACATTCCTTTAACACCCTTGCAGACAGTTCATCAGGACCTGGGGATTTGCTAGGTTTTAGTTTTTCTATTTGTCTGAGGACCATGTCACTAGTTACCGCAATTGTACATAGTTTATTATCATCCTGTTCTACATAATCTATTATTTCAGGAATATTGCTAGTATTTTCCTTGGTGAAAAGTGAGAGGAAGTAGGTATTGAGAATTTCACACATATCCTTATCACTGTCAGTGATCTGACCAGAGTTACTCTTAAGTGGGCCAATTTTGTCCTTAATCTTACTTCTGTATACCTGAAAGAACTCTTTTGGGTTAGTCTTTGAATCCCTTGTGACCTTAGCCTCATAATCCCTTTTTGCTTTTCTTATTCCTTTCTTTATTTCTCTCTTTAATTGAATATATTGATTTCTTAACTGCCCATCCCCTTTTTTGATACGCCTATATATGCCTCTCTTTTGACCAATGAGATGTTTTAATCTATTGTTCATCCATTTGGGATAATTTTTGTTAGATCTAATTTCCCTACTCGGAACAAAAGTTGTCTGGGCAGCTAGAACTATGCTCTGAAAAATGTCATATTGGCAACCAAGATCACCTACCTGACCCTTAGTCAGGACATCCCAATTTAGCCCACCCAGGTAATTTTTCAGTCCCATGAAGTCGGCCAAGCGAAAATCTGGGAGAGAGATTTGATTGCAGTTATCTAGGTAATTCCATGATATATTGAAACTAAGTAATTTGTGATCACTTTCCCCAAGCTCATCATTAACCTCAAGATTATTAATTAGTGAATCTTTGTTTGCAAGAACCAAGTCAAGCAGATTGTTTCCTCTAGTTGATTCTGTCACAACCTGTTCTAAAAGGCAATCCTGAACCGTATCAAGAAAGTCACTAGACTCAAGATTTCCTGTCATATTGTTCCAATCAATTTGTCTAACGTTAAAATCTCCCATTATCACAACATTTTCATATCTAGATGCCTTATGAATTTCGTCCCATAACAGCTTACCGCGTCCCCTATCAAGGTTTGGGGCCTATAAATCACACCCAATATTAATTTGTCACGTCCCTCGAGAAACTGTAGCCAAACAGATTCTGTGTTCGATGTTTCTAATCTTATATCATGTCTAAGACAACAATTTAAATTTTCTCTGACATACATCGCCACACCACCACCCTTCCTGTTGACATGAAGATTGCCAACCACCTAGATACCCATCAGTTACACAACCCAGGGCACCACGAGTTTAGAGCAGGTCGCTCCTGCCTGTCCCAGCTACTGGACCACTATGACAAAGTGCTGGTTGCTCTATAGGATAAACAAAAGGCAAATGTAGTATACACAGACTTTGCAGAAGCTATCGACAAGTGTGAACATGGTGTAATAGCACACAAAATGCGTGATAAAGAATGACGGGAAAAGTTGGTAGATAGATCTACAACTTCCTGACAAACAGAACACAAAGAGTAATAGTAAGGCGAGTAAAGTCCCAGGCAGCCACTGTAAATAGCACTGTTCCAAAAGGCACAGTACTTGCTCCCATTCTGTTTCTCATCCTCATTTCTGACATCGACAGTGATGTAAGGCATAGCTCCGTGTCTTCTTTTGCAGATGACACCCGGATCACCATGGTAGTGACCTCCATCGAAGACACTGCGAGATCCAAGTTGACATCAACCAAATATTCGAATGGCCCACTCAAAACAATATGAAGTTCAACGAGGAGAAATTTCAACTACTCAGATATGGGAAACTTGAAGAAATTAAAAATATATCAGGGTATACGACAAATTCTAACAATACAATAGAGCGGAAAAGTAATGTGAAGGACCTGGGAGTGAAAATGTCAGAGGATCTTGCCTTCAAAGGCCACAACTATGTGTCTACCTCATCAGCTAGGAAAATGATAGGATGGATAATGAGAACCTTCAAAACTAGGGACGCCAATCCCATGATGTTTTTCTTCATATCGCTTGTGCTCTCTGGGTTGGAATACTGCTGTACACTAACTGCCCCCTTCAAGGCTGGCGACATTGCTGACCTGGAGAGCGTACAAGGAACTTTCACGGCACACGTAAGTGCGATAAGGCACCTAAACTACTGGGAACGGTTGAAGGTCCTTGTTCTGTATTCCCTCAAACGTAGGCAAGAGAGAAACATGATAATATACACTTTGAAGATCCTGGAGGGATTGGCACCAAACCAGAACACGAAAATCACTCCCTATGAAAACAAAAGACTCGGCAGGAGATGCAACATTCCACCGATGAAAAGTAGGGGCGCCACGAATACATTGAGGGACAACACAATAAGTATCCGGGGACCAAAACTGTTCAACTGCCTCCCAGCATATATAAGGGGGATTACCAATAGACCCCTGGCTGTCTTCAAGAAGGCACTGGACAGGCACCTAAAGTCAGTACCTGACCAACCGGGCTGTTTCGTACGTCAGCTTGCGTGTGGTCCGCAGTACCAGCCTGATTGATCAGACCCTGTTCCACCATGAGGCCTGGTCTCAGACCGGGCTGCGGGGGCGTTGACCCCCGAAACCCTCTCCAGGTAAACTCCAGGTAATGTACACACAGGGAGCTGATGTTGTATACACAAAGAGCTGCTGATGTATACACAGAGAGATGATGTATACACTGAGAGCTGATGAAGTACACACAGACAGCTGACGATGTATACACAGACAGCTGATGATGGATACACAGATCTGATAATGTATACACAGAGAGCTGATGAAGTATACACAGAGAGTTGATGATGTATACACAGAGGGATGATGATGGTTACACAGAGAGTTGATAATGTTTACACAGACAACTGACGATGTATACACAGAGCTGATGATGTATACACATATAACTGATGATGTATACATAGAGGACTGATGATGGATGCACAGAGAGCTGACGACGTATACACAAACAGCTGATGATGTATACTCAGATCTGACAATATATACACAGAGAGCTGACGATGTATGCACAGAGAGCTGATAATGTACACACAGATAGCTGATGATGTATACACAGAGAGCTGATGATGTATGCACAGAGAACTGACGATGTATACACAGAGAACTGACGATGTATACACAGAGAGCTGACGATGTATACACAGAGAGCTGACGATGTATACGCAGAGAGCTGATGATTCAGACACAGAGAGCTGACGATGTATACACAGAGAGCTGACGAAGTATAATACACAGACAGGTTTAATTCCTGTTGTAGGAACTGAAATATTCTTGGCTAGTAGTGAACAGATAACAAGTAGCCTTAATGACCCTCGTGTAGTTACGAGGTTTTAAACTAACTTAACTAACAAAGGTATATCAGAGAGGATGTCAACATCCATCAAAGGGAGACAAACACACTAATGTCAGAGTAAATACTTGTTTCCCAATCTTTAACAACTGAACTCACAAAAACACTGGACAAATCTTGAGGTAATTAAAGTTTAGACTTAAAAGGTTTGGGAGACAGGATGGAGAAAAGAGTATCAGGTGAAAAATGAATGAAAACACCATTAATCTTCTGGACACTTTGTATTGATCATCCTGGGAGGCTGTTTGATCAAGGACCATCACACTTACACCAGTTTTACCACGTTCACCACTTAAATCTCCATCAATGATCCGTTGTGTTATATCTCCTGGACATAAATTTATTATTACACTCAGTTTAAACTTACTGAAAGTGTTATATGCGTATATATACTTTATACATATATAAACAGAATTTAAATCAATCACTTATTGATTTTCGCAGATTTATTGTATAAAAATTTAATTGTTTTTAAGGGAAAAATTAACCTTCACTTTTTAGGTTAAACTTGCCACTTCAGCTTATTCGTCACTACTTAATTATATATATATATATATATATATATATATATATATATATATATATATATATATATATATATATATATATATAATATATATATATATATATATATATATATATATATATATATATATATATATTATATATCTGTATATATATATATATTATATATATGTATATGTCGTGCCGAATAGGCAGAACTTGCGATCTTGGCTTAAATAGCAACGTTCATCTTGCCATATAGGACAAGTGAAAATTTGTGTATGCAATAATTTCGCCAAAATCTTTCTGAACCTAACGAAAAAAATATATTTCACTGTGTTTGTTTAGTATTAAATTATTGTAAACAAATCTAAAATATATTTAGTTGGGTTACTCTAAAATAAATTGCGCTTGTTATAATAAGGTTAGGTAAGTTTTCTAAGTTCCTTTTGGTGCAAAATTATAAATTTTTACATCAACATTAATGAAAAAAATATATCTTTAAACTTATAAGAGAAAATTTTTGAAAGGACTTAATTTTAAATGAGTTCTTTGCTAATTGACCAGTTTTACATATTCGGCACGACATATATATATATATATATATATATATATATATATATATCTATATATATATATATATATATATATATATATATATATATATATATATATATATATATTATATATATATATATATATATATATATATATATATATATATATATATATATCATTAACTGAACTGAATACAGTAGGAATCCCTCTATTCACTTGACCAACAATCCTCAAGCACCAGGTACTCAGCAGTGCTCAGCTGCTGCAAGGACATACATAGTCATGGAACCTCAGACACTAATTTCATCCTCATCCTGTCTGGTGTACCAGCCTTCACGAGCAGTCCATACATGTATGTTAATGAGATCCTGAAACAAGTGCGATGTTTCAGGCCATCTTTACCATTCTAGAATTTCATATCCTTTCAATTGCTGGTGTTGAACTCTAAGACACTTGTCATAACAATCATACTCCTCTGTCACATCGTAGTCTTTCATCGCGAATTTTACATCATCTGCGAACAGAAACACCTTTGACTTTGTTACCTCTGTCGTGTTGATTTCATGTACAACAAACTGGACTGAAGCAAACACTGATCCTTGTGGAACCCCACTCGTCACACTCGCCCACTCCGACACCTCCTCCCTGAAAATTACTCACTCATTCCCCTTATTCCTGCCTATTTCTTTAGGTTTTGTCTCGGTCTAAAAATATATACAGTGCAATCATCCCTCTCTCTCCTGCCTAACTTTCTTTATCTTGCTAAAGAACTCAAGTAGATTTGTGAGACAGGATTTACTATCTCGATTACCGTGCTGTGTGTGACTGTTTCAGTGTGAGTGTATGTGAGTGTGTCTGCATAAGTATCTGCGTGTGTACACAGCATGAAGACAGGAAGGCCAGCAAACCGTCCATTTAAACCGTTTATGTCTCAATAAATTGTTAATGGGTGAGGCTGGAGGCTGGAGGGAGATAGGCTAGCATCTGCTATCACTGCCTCACCCAGCCAGACTCAACAAACAGTGAAATGCTCCACAAATACACCAACCATTTCCCCGACCATTATTCTCACTAATATGAATCACTCAGTACTCCAGTGACCTACATCACATGTACAAGTACAGCAGATATACACACATGTACAGTGTGTACACATGCAGTATATACACACATGGACAGTGTGTATACATGCAGTATATACACACATGGACAGTATGTACAAATAACATCCTATTAATATACGTTTTAAATGTGATTGAACAGTAGATAGTACGTATATTAGAATTTCAATTAATATATAATATTAAAAGGTCGACATTTAGGAAATCTGCGACTCAACGGACTCAAAACCGCTGAGTTAATGTATACTACACTGCGCTTGGCTGCTTTCTGCGCGACTGCGCTGGACCACAGAGGAAATACCGATCCCAGTTATTCTTTATAAATACCGAATATTCTCCTTGAAGATCTGTTTGTTCATCATCCTGTAGTAACAATGTTCTATTTGTTCGTCAGGTCGTAACTGTTCTATTTGTTCAACATCATGTAGTAACAGTGTTCTATCTGTTCATCGTCATATAGTAACGGTGCTCTACTTGTTCATCATCCTGTAGTCCTATTTGTTCATCTTGTAGTAAGTATGCTATTAGTTCATCATCCGTAGTAGCAGTGTTCTATTTGTTCATCAGGTCGTAACTGTTCTATTTGTTCAACACAATGTAGTAACAGTGGTCTATCTGTTCATCATCCTGTAGTAACAGTCTTCTATTTGTTCATCATCTAGTTACCACTTGAATGAGCTCAGGAACAAGTGGGCTCGACCCTAAGTATGTATAAGTGCCTTCTCTCCTACTTCCAGGAAAACTTCACTAAGTATCTCGGGGAACATAAGTGCAATGCAGCAGCACTTAAGTTGCTAGTGACCCCTGTGTTCTAGTGTTTCCTGCCTCTCCAACCTAGTACTTGTTCCACTGGTCATGACTACACTATCAGTGTCCACCTAGCACTTGTTCCACTGGTCATGGCAACACTATAAGTGTCCACCTAGTACTTGTTCCACTGGTGATGACCACACTATCAGTGTCCACCTAGTACTTGTTCCAATGGTCATGACCACATTATCAGCGTCCATCTAGTACTTGTTCCACTGGTCATGAGTAAGCTATCAGTGTCCACCTAGTACTTGTTCCACTGGTCATGACTACACTATCAACGTCCACCTAGTACTTGTTACACTTGTATTGACCACACTATCAGTGTCCACCTAGTACTTGTTCCACTGGTCATGACCACACAATCAGTGTCCACCTAATACTTGTTCCACTGGTCATGACCACACTGTCAGTGTCCACCTAGTACTTGTTCCACTGGTCATGACTACACTATCAGTGTCCACCTAGTACTTGTTCCACTGGTCATGACTACACTATCAGTGTCCACCTAGTAATTGTTCCACTGATCATGACCACACTATCAGTGTCCACCTAGTACTTGTTCCACTGGTCATGACCACACTATCAGTGTCCACCGTCCACCTAGTACTTGTTCCACTGGTCATGACCACACTATCAGTGTCCACCTAGTACTTGTTCCACTGGTCATGACCACACTATCAGTGTCCACCTAGTACTTGTTCCACTGGTCATGACTACACTATCAGTGTCCACCTAGTACTTGTTCCACTGGTCATGACCACACTATCAGTGTCCACTTAGTACTCGTTCCCCTGGTCATGACCACACTATCAGTGTCCACCTATTACTTGTTCCCCTGGTCATGACCACACTATCAGTGTCCACCTAGTATTTGTTCCACTGGTCATGACCACACTATCAGTGTCCACCTAGTACTTGTTCCACTGGCCATGACTACACTATCAGTGTCCACCTAGTACTTGTTCCACTGGTCATGACCACACTATCAGTGTCCACTTAGTACTTGTTCCCCTGGTCATGACCACACTATCAGTGTCCACCTATTACTTGTTCCCCTGGTCATGACCACACTATCAGTGTCCACCTAGTATTTGTTCCACTGGTCATGACCACACTATCAGTGTCCACCTAGTACTTGTTCCACTGGTCATGACTACACTATCAGTGTCCACCTAGTACTTGTTCCACTGGTCATGACCACACTATCAGTGTCCACCTAGTACTTGTTCCACTGGTCATGACCACACTATCAGTGTCCACCTAGCACTTGTTCCACTGGTCATGGCAGCACTATAAATATTATAAATATTATAAATATATATATATATATATATATATATATATATATATATATATATATATATATATATATATATATATATATATATATATATATATATATATATATATATATATATATATTTTATATAGGATGGGATCCACCTCTGGTGTAAATTGTGGGACCTACAGCCTCGGAGAAGTGGATAGAAAGGCTTCAAGGAAGAATATTTGGATTTCTTCCTGAAGCCGTTTGAGTGTTCCACTTCCCCTACCACCCCATCTTTTAATATATATATTTTTTTACCAATAGGAATATTTTATTACATAATATGGTACAGAAGATTTAAGAGATACATTATTGATATAAAGGTGGCATATAAGGTACATGTTGTTACGTGTGTATCACCGATTATAAGGCGAAAATCTCATCCAGCTCCTCAGAGCTGGGGCGTGTGCCCAAAATACAGCAGTCATTACCCCTTTGAACAGCCGCACTGAGCCGCTGGAACAGAAAACTAGCTGCCCTGGGACCCCTAGTTACCCTGATGAGTCTTTTTCCCAGCTCCTTAAGGAATTTAGATGCACTCTTTCCCCATGAGCAAAGGGTCTCTGAACCTATGGGAACAAACATATAATGATGGGCAAGTTCTCCATATTTTCTATACTTTTGGGACTCTCTGAAGCTGGCAGCTGCCCCTCCTTCCTCCCTGGTGTATTGGAGATAGGTATCAGCCAAGGTAGATGCACATGTATAGTCCCACACCACCTGCTTCCCATCTGTCCAGGCTTGAAGGGTGATACACCATCTGGACGCTTCTGGCTGCCATCAGATCTGCATAGTTGGGGTGGCTCCCTTACTGCTGGGCATCCAGCTGTTGTGAGGCTCCTCTTGATAATGTTATTAACCTCCTCATGTCTTGCAATCTTTCCCTCGGATTTACGGCACACAAGACCATGGTACCCGAATCGGTCTGCTGCTTCACTGCCACAAATACACCTGTGTTCGGCGAGAACAGGGGCGGCAAGTCGAAGGGCAACACCGATGCGGATGGTCTGTGGGTCGAGGCGTGTGCCAAGGCTGGAGTTGGGAACAGCCATAAGAAAGTCCCCAGCATGAGGGGCTCTCACTGCCAGGAGGCGGGCTCTATCCTTCCCTGACACACTCTGAAGCATTGTTGAGGCTATATTTTCCACTATTGGACCATCCCAGTGCGATTGTTTGTAGTTGTTGGGGGAGCAGGTCTGGTTTCAGAGCCCGTTAGATTATCCCAGATCATTGGTCCGTCAATGAATTTTTGGTCCTGGACTCCAATTTTGTCCTTAAGATGTTCAGGGAGAATCGCTGCTACAAGCTCTCTGGATGCAATACACGAGGACAGAAAAGCAGGTAACGCAATCTGTGATGACTTACGGACACCAATGCCTCCTAGTCTGACTGGAAGTGTAGCTTGGTTCCACTGCCCGTCTTCTAGAGTAAGGTTAAGTACTTTCGTAAAAATCTGCCTCAGAATACTGTCATATTCGTACAGTATACGGTTATCATATGAAGGTGCACATCTTAGGAAATATGTCAACCTGGGCAGACTCAAGCACTTTGTGAGAAGGTACAAGGCATCATGGGTGTCCAGATTGCCTATTCGTTGTTCCATTCTACTTAACTCTTCCAATTTCTTCCTGAGAATTGTGTCAATGGCATTGCTTCCCAGAGGTGCTCCTAGCAAGACACTATTTGTGGGGGCAATGACTGCTGCTCTGGTAGCTTTGATCTCACTGCATTTATCATTTGTTGACTGACTGAGATGATTTCACATTTGGATGGATTCAGGATGAGACCCATTTCCTGTCCCCGTGTCATTACCTGTGTAAGGTCATGTAGGAGGGACTCTTTTGTACCTGCTAGTGTGCCATCATCTAGGAACCAGATGTTTAGCTCGCTGGTCAGTCTGACTGTGATTTCCCTAACTGCTTCTGTATAGCAGTTAGGGAAATCCTCTTGCACCATTTCTCTTCTGTATAGAGAAATGGTGCAAGAGGATCTCCTTGTTGGACACCCTCCGATGATGTGATTTCATGCTCTCCGAAGAGAAGCATTGACACCTTGCTATACCCAGCTGAAACAAAAGGGAAGAGACCAGGTAAATGTTCTTTTACTGTTGCTAATACCACGTCTCTTTTAAGGAGATTGAACGCATTCTTGAAATCTAATTTTACCACTGCATTGTCGTCAGGCAGGTTGTTGATATACGCCCTTGTTGCATGAACCGCTGCTTCACTTCCTTGAGAGACCCCAAAGCCAAGCTAGTTTGGTTGAAGCATCATGGCTGCCTCTGCACGAATACTTCGGCCAGCAGGTTTGGATACGAGGCAGCGTAACGTGTTGCCTACTGCAATTGGCCGAATTCCTCCATCCTTCTTTTTAAGTTCACAAAGTGTTGCACCAAAAAAGAAAGGTCTAATTTCATCAGTAATCAGACCAGCCAAGGAATTGTTGACGAACCTTGTGATCTCTGAAGGCAGTGTCTCTGCAATTTCCCCAATAACTGGATTAACCATTTCCTTTAAATGTTGTGGCCTTATTCCAGTGTAACCCCCAGCATAGCCAGATGGGAACGAAATTATTGCTTTGTAAATGTCTTAGTCTTCCACAATCAATGGTTCCATAGTGGGGAGAGAGGTGTTGGAACTGTTGGTGCCACTGGTTTCCCTGGCAGGGTGCTTTCCTCTAAGTGCTTCAGCTGAGTCAGCATCCCTGGGAGCAACTGTATCTTCACTGGTAATAATTCTGATTGCCCCCACTGTGTTGCCCTCTTCAATTTTCTTGCTCACCTGGACTCTGACTTTGTCACTGTCAGTAGAGTGAGTGGGGGTTCTGCCTCTTCCTTTTTTGTGTTGACGGGGAAGGCGAATGAGGTTATCAACTCTAGGAAAATCTCTTAAGGATTTAATTATCACTGCGGCTAGCCTCTTTCCCCTTCTTTCCGGCACAGCTAAGCAGACATTGCCAAAATGTAGCAAGTTGTGCCATGCCTTGATGGTTGGTGGAGCATTTAAGATAGTGGAACCATCGTTTACTTTTTTCAGGAGGTCTGTAAGTTTCCCAGCTGCGTGTGGACGGGCTGCTTTGGGAATATGTGTGAGTGTCCTCGTACCTGTTGCTTTAATTTCTTCCAAGAGATTGTCTGATGAGATGAAATCTGTTGGAGTGGGTTCAGGTGCCTGAGGTGGCTCTGGATCATCACTTTCCACAGGAGGACATCCTGAACCAGGGCAACTACTGTGTTTGCGGAGGAAACAATTAGAGTTGAGACAACGAAGCTGTAAGCATGACCGACACTTGCCTCTCCTAGTATTGCCAGCAGTGCCATTTCCCTGGCTGCTTGCTTCCTCCTGGTTGGCATTCATCTGCTAGACTAGACAATAGGAGTGGAATATGACATGCAGGGTGGGTATGGTGCGTGGAAGGTAGTGAACTTGACCGTGGTGGCCTGGTGGAGGGGCTGGTAGGGGAAGGGGAAAACTTCCCCTGGGAATTAGGTGGGGGAGGCGCAGGTTGTTGAGTGGGGTTATCCCGGGGAGTACAATACACATGGACTTGCACACTATATATTGTTCACACTGTCTTACAATACACATAACTTAATTTGTTTCCCATGTACACTATGAACAATGTGGGTATGGGCACTGCTGAACAATGTGTTCATTCACCATCTAGTTACACATCCTCTTCCACCCACCTCCGTGGCGTGGGGGAGGATGCACTGACTGGTCACTCCCTCGTTAACATTAATTTCACATTGTTTTTCCATAACATATGCCTCTAAATAGTCCACACACACACACACACACACACACACACACACACACACACACACACACACACACACACACACACACACACACACACATATATATATATATATATATATATATATATATATATATATATATATATATATATATATATACATATATATATATATATCTATATATATATATATATATATATATATATATATATATATATATATATATATACATACATATATACATATATATATATATAAAGTGTATGGTAGAGTTATAATTGAAAGAATTAAGAGTAAGACGGAGAATAGGATAGCAGATGAACAAGGAGGCTTTAGGAAAGGTAGGGGGTGTGTGGACCAGGTGTTTACAGTGAAACATATAAGTGAACAGTATTTAGATAAGGCTAAAGAGGTCTTTGTGGCATTTATGGATTTGGAAAAGGCGTATGACAGGGTGGATAGGGGGGCAATGTGGCAGATGTTGCAAGTGTATGGTGTAGGAGGTAGGTTACTGAAAGCAGTGAAGAGTTTTTACGAGGGATTTTTTTTCCCAGTAAAAGTAGGCCTTAGACAAGGATGTGTGATGTCACCGTGGTTGTTTAATATATTTATAGATGGGGTTGTAAGAGAAGTAAATGCGAGGGTCTTGGCAAGAGGCGTGGAGTTAAAAGATAAAGAATCACACACAAAGTAGGAGTTGTCACAGCTGCTCTTTGCTGATGACACTGTGCTCTTCGGAGATTCTGAAGAGAAGTTGCAGAGATTGGTGGATGAATTTGGTAGGGTGTGCAAAAGAAGAAAATTAAAGGTGAATACAGGAAAGAGTAAGGTTATGAGGATAACAAAAAGATTAGGTGATGAAAGATTGAATATCAGATTGGAGGGAGAGAGTATGGAGGAGGTGAACGTATTCAGATATTTGGGAGTGGACGTGTCAGCGGATGGGTCTATGAAAGATGAGGTGAATCATAGAATTGATGAGGGAAAAAGAGTGAGTGGTGCACTTAGGAGTCTGTGGAGACAAAGAACTTTGTCCTTGGAGGCAAAGAGGGGAATGTATGAGAGTATAGTTTTACCAACGCTCTTATATGGGTGTGAAGCGTGGGTGATGAATGTTGCAGCGGGGAGAAGGCTGGAGGCAGTGGAGATGTCATGTCTGAGGGCAATGTGTGGTGTGAATATAATGCAGAGAATTCGTAGTTTGGAAGTTAGGAGGAGGTGCGGGATTACCAAAACTGTTGTCCAGAGGGCTGAGGAAGGGTTGTTGAGGTGGTTCGGACATGTAGAGAGAATGGAGCGAAACAGAATGACTTCAAGAGTGTATCAGTATGTAGTGGAAGGAAGGTGGGGTAGGGGTCGGCCTAGGAAAGGTTGGAGGGAGGGGGTAAAGGAAGTTTTGTGTGCGAAGGGCTTGGACTTCCAGCAGGCATGCATGAGCGTGTTTGATAGGAGTGAATGGAGACAAATGGTTTTTAATACTTGAGGTGCTGTTGGAGTGTGAGCAAAGTAACATTTATGAAGGGATTCAGGGAAACCGGCAGGCCGGACTTGAGTCCTGGAGATGGGAAGTACAGTGCCTGCACTCTGAAGGAGGGGTGTTAATGTTGCAGTTTAAAAACTGTAGTGTAAAGCACCCTTCTGGCAAGACAGTGATGGAGTGAATGATGGTGAAAGTTTTTCTTTTTCGGGCCACCCTGCCTTGGTGGGAATCGGCCAGTGTGATAATAAAAAAAATAATAAAATATATATATATATATATATATATATATATACATTATATATATATATACATTATATATATATATATACATTATATATATATACATATAAACACTGATCTCTGGCTGAAGGAGACTCGAACCTACGAACCTTAGGACAAGGTACGCAGTGCTTTGCCAAGGTTCGTAGGTTCGAGTCTCCTTCAGCCAGAGATCAGTGTTTGTGTATATTTCGCATGATCTCGCGAATTCCGTGCATATATATATATATATATATATATATATATATATATATATATATATATATATATATATATATATATATATATATATATATATATATATATATATATATATATATATATATATATATATATATATATAAGTAGTACTGGAGGCGGCTGTATGGCTCGGAAGTAACACCTAGGTGTTACTTCTGGTCTCCTCCAGAAAGGGCTGCGGCTGAGCGGTCCCTTTTTCACACCTATGTGCTAATGACCTTTTTCACAGCTATGTGCTAATGACCTTTTTCACACCTATGTGCTAATGACCTTGACCCCACCCACGACACTCGCCCACGACCCCCGCCCACGAACCCCGCCCCCGCCCCCCGCCCACGACCCCCGCCCACGACCCGCCCACGACCCCCGCCCACGACCCCCGCCCATGACCCCCGCACACGACCCCCGCCCACGACCCCCACCCGCTCCCCCCGACCCGCGCCCCCCCCACCAGCGCCCCCCACCCGGCCCCCCCACCCGTGCCCTCCACCCGCGCCTCCCCACCCGCCCCACCGCGCCTCGGCCGTCGCGCCCGACCACGCCTTCTGCTGCGCCTTCTGCAGCGTCGTCCGGATCGCTCCCGCGCCCCCGAATTTTTTTCCAATTTTTTTCAATTTTTTTTTGAATTTCATTTTATTGTGCTCTCCTCGAATCAAGTTTTTTGGATTGCCCCTCCCACTTTCACCCCCACCCCAAATTTTTTTTTCTCGATATCAAAGACTCCAATTCCTCGGATCAAGTTTTTTGGAAGTCTCCATCTCCTTGGATCAAAGTTTTTCTCGATAATACAAAGACTCCAATTCCTCGGATCAAATTTTTCTCGAAATCAAAGTCTCCATCTCCTTGGATCAAGCTTTTCTCGATAAATACAAAGACTCCATCTCCATGGATCAAGTTTTCTCGATAATACAAAGACTCCATCTCCTCGGATCAAAGTTTTTTGGATTCCCCCCTCTGGGGGTAAGCATTCAAATGAACTCCTCCTATGGGGCATGGTGCTCTCTCTTACTACAGGTCTAAACAAGTGTGACGTCAGTATTCCTCTCATTAATGTTAAATGAACTAAAAAGTGTGTTTACTCGGCGGTCAGTGACGTCACGTGATGACCTCACACATACAGGCTGAATCTTGTCGACTTCCCCCTATGTCAGTGACGTCACTTGATGACCCCCACACACACAGGCTGAATCTTGGCGACTTCCCCTATGTCAGTGACGTCACGTGATGACCCCCACACACACAGGCTGAATCTTGTCGACTTCCCCCTATGTCAGTGACGTCACGCGATCACCCCGCACACAGGCTGAATCTTGTCGACTTCCCCCCCAACACATTTCATATACAACATAGGGAAAACATTTTCACTAATTAACCCAGGATAACCCAAATAATTTCAAATTTTTTTCGTTAATACCCACAACAATCCACAATTTCTTTACAACACAAGTCAAGACATTTTTTCTCGTTTTAACTATTTCATCTCAGGTCACTCCCCACGAAGCAACCTTCTCTCTCTCCTCCTCCCCACCCTCCCGAACCCTCACACTCCAACCAACACCTCACAATTTTCACTCATAACCCCCAATTTTTCTCGTTTTAACTATTTCATCAGAAAGTCACCACAACACTTATAACCACTTTTCGATAAATTCACTAGTCAAAATTTTACAAATTACGAAGTTAATACGCACACACACCTCACTTTACTTTGAACACCTTCAAAACACTCTCATAAATCATTTGAATACTCACAAAAATACCTTTGAACATTTCCAAACAACACTGAAACACTTCCAAGACAACATTTTGAATACTCCCAAATAAGATTTGACAGCTCTAATTTATCTACACTTACACATTTCATTAAATTACAACTCATCCCCCCAAACTCATCCCCCCAAACTCATCCCCCCAAACTCCTCCAGACTTCACAACATTATCACAAAAACTAACTCAAACACTTTACTTTGAACATCACCAAAAAACACAATCAATTGCCTTTAAATACTCCAAAAACATCATTCGAACACCCCCAAAATCACCTCTGAATACTCTCAGAACACCTGCCTTCTGCAAGTTCTGCCTATTCGGCACGACATATATATATATATATATATATATATATATATATATATATATATATATATATATATATATATATATATATATATATATATATATATATATATATATATATATATATATATATATATATATATATATATATATATATATATATATATATATATATATATATATGCAAAACAACCACTCTGAAAGAATAGAGAAATTCCAAGCGCTTTCGTGACTACTCACATTATCAAGGAACTATGATAGTTCCTTGATAATGTGAGTAGTGACGAAAGCGCTTTGAATTTCTCTATTCTTTCAGAGTGGTTGTTTTGCATATTTTGAAATCTCCTGTTCACTGTGATCTTATTGCATATATATGTATATGTATAGATTATATATATATTGCATATATATATATATATATATATATATATATATATATATATATATATATATATATATATATATATTATATATATATATATATATATATATATATATATATATATATATATATATATATATATATATATATATATATATATATATATATATATATATATATATATATATATATATACATATTGTAGACTGCAGAGAAGAGAGTAAGAATATCAAAAGAGATTTTAAATGCATTCTGAGGCATCCATTATGTTTTAAGATTATGTTATGAGGCAAAGAAGCGTTTTGTCTGCCAGGGGGTTAGCATTATCCCATGATGAATGGTCTGAGACCTCCTTTTGGTGTTCTCCCCAGTAAAATGGTCTGAGACCTTTTCTTGGTGTCCTCCCCAGTAAAATGGTCTGAGACCTCCTCTTGGCTTTCTCCCCAGTATAATAGTCTGAGACCTCTTGGTGTTTTCCCCAGTAAACTGATCAAAAAACATTATGTGATCCACACTAACATATACACCACCAGTTTTAACACAGTAAATCTCCTGTCAATGGTTGTGTTCAAACATAAATTCTCCACATTAGTCACCAAAATATTATTGCTCTCACCTCAACACAATTACCGTCACAGACGACGTTCCCAGAAACACAACCCGTCATTCTCACTTAATAAACAGTGATATTTCAGTTAGAGTCACTTAACTCACTCCATAATCTTTTCCCTAAAAATGGAATAATGGATATTATCCACCACATCCAACTTCATCCACAAGAACACTCGTGTGATATACGTAAATAATCTTATTTAATCTGACGCTACATGATACTATTTTGAATTAAATAAGCTGGGAGAATTCGGACCTAAATAGAGGTCCAGAAATGTGGAGGACTATAATGATGGAAGCTGTTATTGAAAATTTTATGTCAGAGTATTAAACACACACAAAGATAGAGAGGAAGAGGATGAACTAATCTCGCATTCACCGTAAGTGTAACTGTTATGGGCGAAACTTATGCCAGTGTCAATATGGTGGTGTATTTTAGATAACTTGTGGAAGTAAACATTGCGGGAGTAAAATAGCAGGTGGTGGGAGGGAGAAACAAGGTTTTAATATAGAGAATTGTGCAGAGATGAGAGAATTCTCGGGAGAGATGCAGTGGGGAACTGGAAGGAAAGTCAGAGTAGGAGATGAGGGACTTCCTGACCAGAGAATGTTGGGTCAGCTTTAAACCCACAAGAATAAGAGGAGATGATGGGTACTATCAGTGTAGAAAAGTGCAAGAACATGGAAAAGATGTAGAAAGAAAGATTCTAGACTGAGAACTGAGGAAGAATTGGGGAATGTCATAGTATCAATATTCGAATCTGAGCCGAAAATGCTTCACAGTCATATCAGAAAAAAACAACAACATAAGATCTTCTTCTTCTTATGACCAGAGCTTTGGTAAGATGGGTAAGGGAGGGGGATGGGTAAGGAAGAAGGATGGGTAAGGAAGAAGGATGGGTAAGGAAGAAGGATGGGTAAGGAAGAAGGATGGGTAAGGATAGAAATATTGGAAAAGGTTGGGAGGGGGGAGAGAGGTAGGATATAAAAGGTAAGTGGCCCAACTACTTTGGTGTAATTTAAAAGGTGTATGTGAAATAATAAGATATTCTTAAAGGGGTATAATACTAACCCATCAGAGTCACATAGATATAACAGATATATAAGTACATGACTCTGAATTGGTAGTAAATATACAAGTTGCAATTGCCTTTTTTTTTTTTTTTGCAATTGCACAACGGATATTTAAGCGGCAATGAAGGCAATAATTTCTAGGCCATTTTATAAAGAATTACTTGACAATGGCTTCTTACAGGTGGAGTCCTGCCATAGTAAATTTAGCATAATTTTTACAGTAGATTGTTATATAAGATGTCTCCCTAATTAGGGGCGATGATTTTCTTTGTAAACATAGAAGGATTCTGGTGTTATCCAATCATTTTCATCAGGGAGGTTGCTCAATATCATTGGTCGATGGTAATCATCTTTATGGATAAAACGACGGACCCTCTGTGGGAGAGTCATTCTTTGAGTCCTGTGAGGAGTATTGATGATATAATCCGCGGTATTTACAATTTGTATAGGATGTTCTCTATCTGGCATGTATAGTTCTTGCATTGCATAGAGTTGTTTCTTCTTCAGGGTGTCAAGGCGTACATTTAAGGCAGTAATATCTTGTTGTACGTGTAAATTTGCCATTTTAACTCTGTCTCTCCTCCTGGTACCCGTAATGAAGCGAAGAGCTCTATTCTGGACCCGTTGCAACCGTAGCATGTTGGTCTTTGTTGTTAATGACATTGGGACACATGGATATTCGAGTATTGGTCTTATTATCATTTTATACAGATGTTTTTTGACATGTGGAGGGGCTTGATTGAATCGAAAGAGACTATTAAGACCGACTTTGGCAACGTTGATCTTTTTAGTTACATGAGATGTTGAGTGGAGCAGCCTGTCTTTTTTATATCCCAAGATCTTGTTAGGGTTTCTAATGGCTACAGGTGTACCTCTGATGGAGATACCCCCTTTATCTTCGATGGTTGATGCAAAACATCCTATCGTGCTAACAAGGACTTTGTCAGGATTAGTCGTAATTCTCCATTTCTTTTCCCAATTAGATGTTCGACGAAGTTCAATATTCATTTTTTCTATGACTCTCTCATACTCGTATTTTCCTGTTACCGGAGTTGATGAGACGACATGGATAACATCATCTGCAAACTGTTATAATTGTATCATTAAACTCTGGCTAAGGAAGGTCATTCATATAAATGTTGAAGAGAATTGGACTAAGACAAGAACCTTGTGGGACACCAGCTGTTTGTATAAAAGACTCTGTCGACTTGCCATGAAAGGTGGGAATGGTTTTTCTTTGAGTTAAGAAATTATATATTAATCTGAGAAAAGTCCAGTTATGGTCTGGTAGGTCAATGAGTTTGTATATAACGTCATCATGCCATAAGCTATCAAAAGCTTTATGAACATCTCTGGTGGCAATTAGGGCAAGATTGCCCTGATGTTTTAGACTTGCTACAGTATCGAAAATAATATTTATTGCATGATTGGTTCCTCTATGTGTTCTAAAGCCAAATTGTTTTTCAGTAAAAAGGTGATTAAACTCCATATAGTAGTTCAGTGTGTTGGAAATGATCTTCTCAAGAACTTTTCCAGTGACTTCAAGTAAAGATATAGGTCTATAGTTCCTGGTTGGTGGATGTCTTTATTGGGCTTAGCAAGAAAGGTCATCTTAGCAGTCTTAAAAACCACTGGAAAATGTCCTGAGGCCAAGATGGCATTAAAGATATTAACCAGAGACTGTTTACAATTTCTGGGTAGGAACTTTATTTGTTTCATTGTTATTCCAGAGAGACCAGGGGCTCTATTTCGCATTCTTCCAATAACCTGACTCATCTCGAGTAATGTAATAGGTCTAGTAAGCGGGTGGGCATCTTCAAGAGTTGATGTATCGATGGAAGGTAGTGGTTGTAGATCATCTAAGTTCTCATCTCTCCATTCATTTACCAACTGATAGTGATTATTGTTAAATCGACGACTGTTATTATGGGAGAGAATTTTCTCCCATACATCACCCATCAAATTAGCCTGGTCCTGTGGATCATCAAGTTTAATCTCAACATCTTCATCATCCTCATCAGTGAAGGTATGAATTAGGTAGTTAGGGGCCTTGTGCTTTGCCCCTAACAGTTGTCGGATCTTACTCCAAAACTTTGCTGGCTCACGTTTATACTGATTAGCTTGGAGAACTAGCAATTTCCATAAGTCACGTTTGTGATGACTAATAATGTTAATTAATTCTTGCCTCAATCTGTGCAATGTAGCTACTGGTGGTTGTCGCGTTTGAAGATGCCTTCGGCATTCTGCTTAATAATTTCTTAAAGTGTCTCTAATTTCCCTAGTAGGTTTATATTGTTGATAGATCTTTGTGGACGCTAATTGGCAAGTTGCATTAGTAGCTTCAATTATTCGATTGTGAAGGGACCTGATCGCGTCATCAATTGTAGTGGAAGGTAGATTTTCCAACGACACAATTTCATCTTCACTCAGAAATGCCCTGAAGGGGTCAAATCCTAGGATGTTAAGATTGGGTATAGGAGGTGCAGGTATTCTAAATGGAGAAGTTTGTAGTTGTATTATAACAGGGATATGGTCAGATCCTACGTTTCCACCAGGAGAGATACGACAATGAAAGAGGTCACAGTCTCTGTTTGTCAGGACTATATCTGGTGTTCCTGGGTGAGGTCCAATATACGATTTAAAGAATGGGCCTTGAAGTGACAAGTTTCTGGCTGAAGATGTGGTAATAAAACTGAAGATAGAGAGAGAACTCAGTGAAGCGACATAAAAGATCGTGAGGAGTTGAAAAAAAGTGTTCTTAGTGAGAAAAATATAAACATCATAGACAAAGAGAACATCAACGGACACAATACGAAAAACAAGGAAATATATGGAAAAACAACTGAGTTTCCTTGATGGAAGCGAGGTTCTTCAAGGATGGGTTCAGGTCCACTGCTGTTTCTGGCAAATGTGAATGACACTCCACATAGGACTGAGTCAGGTGTTTCCCTGTTAGCAGATAATGTAAAGTTAAAGAGGAAAATATAAAGAGATGATGAGGAAAGACTACAAAAGAAGCAGGAAGAGATATGATCGAAAACTGAAAATGAACTCAGGGGTCAGAGGCTGCAGACCTCGCTCAAGCAGAAAGACCTAGGGGTGAGCACAGTGCCGAGCATATCACCAAAGTTATACAACGAACTTCTAATTTGGTAAATCTAAAAGTAGCCTACAAGAACCTCAACAATTTTTCATTCACGACCTTATGCACCACATTCGGTAGGCCTAGTTTAGTGAATATATAAGCATGGAAGCCTTGTCTTGTTAAGCAAGTTAGGAAACTGGAAAAAATGCAAAAGTGTACATCAAGTGCACGAGTTCACAACTTGAAGTTAGAAACACAGATGAGACAGTGATGTCACAGATGAGACACAGTGATGTCACGAAGTATTTTTTTTTCAGGCCTCTGGGAAGTCAGAAATTTGATTAACCTTGAAGACAAACTCCTGGAGGCAGGATCCATACTTTGTTTTAGGGAGAGGTATGACAGTAGTCTCAAGGCTGAAAGGAAGTAAAGGCAGCAAGTATAAAGTTAAGAGGCAGTGCCAGGAGCAGAGGCACGACCCCTGCGGCACAAATAATTGTGTACCATTAGGTGAATTTACACACACACACACACACACACACACACACACACACACACACACACACACACACACACACACACACACACACGCACACACACACACACATACACACACACAAAGACAGGATGCTCCAGAGATGAGACACAGCAACAAGGGGACACAGTTGGAAGTTGAAGACACAGATGAATCACAGGGATATTAGGAAGCATTTCTTCAGCCACAGAGTAGTCAGGAAGTGGAATAGTTTGGGAAGCGATGTAGTGGAGGCAGGATCCATAGCTTTAAGCAGAGGTATGATAAAGATCACTGTTCAGGGAGAGTGACCTAGTAGCGACCAGTAAAGAGGCGGGGGCCAGGAGCTGGGACTCGACCCCAGCAGCCTCAACTAGGTGAGTACAGCTAGGTGAGTACACACACACATGCATTTTCTTGGACTGCAAGAAGGCCTTCGACAGAGTTCCTCACAAGAGATTAGTACAGAAGCTAGAGGATCAGGCACGTATAACAGGAAGGGCACTTCAGTGGATCAGAGAATACATAACAGGGAGGCAACAGCGAGTCATGGTACGTGATGAGGTATAACAGTGGGCACCTGTGACGAGCGGGGTCCCACAGGAGTCAGTCCTGGGACCAGTGCTATTCTTGGTATATGTGAATGACATGACGGAAGGGATAGACTCAGAAGTGCCCTTATTTGCAGATGATTTGAAGTTAAAGAGGAGATTTAAATCAGATGCAGACCAGACAGGTCTACAAAGAGACTTGGACAGGCTGAAAGCATAGTCCAGCAACTGGCTCATAGAATTTAACCCCTCCAAATGCAAAGTCATGAAGATCTGAAAAGGGCAAAAAAGACCGCAGAGTATAGGTAAGGCGGCCAAAGACTGCAAACCTCACTCAAGGAGAAAGACCTAGGAGTGAGTATAATACCGAACTCATCGCCAGAACCACAGATTCAGATAACTGCTGCGGCATATGGGCGCTTGGCAAACCTGAGAATAACGTTCAGGTACCTGAGAAAGGAATCGTTCAAGACTTTATACACTGTGTACGTCAGGCCCATACTGAAGTACGCAGCACCAGTTTGGAACCCACACCTGGTCAAACACGTCAAGAAATTAGAGAAAGTGCAAAGGTTTGCAACAAGGCTAGTTCCAGAGCTAAGGCGAATGTCCTATGAAGAAAGGTTAAGGGAAATCGGTCTGACAACACTGGAGGACAGGAGGGTCAGGGGAGACATGATAACGACATACAAAATACTGCGTGGAATAGACAAGGTGGACAGAGACAGGATGTTCCAGAGATGGAACACAGAAACAAGGAGTCACAATTGGAAGCTGAAGACTCAGATGAGTCAAAGCGATGTTAGGAAGTATTTCTTCAGTCATAGAGTAGTTAGGAAGTGGAATAGTCTGGCAAGCGATGTAGTAGAGGCAGGAACTATACATAGTTGTAAGACTAGGCATGATATAGCTCAAGGAGCAGGGGAGGGAGGGCCTAGTAGCGGTCGGTGAAGAGGCGGGGCCAGGAACTGAGTCTCGACCCCTGCAACCACAATCAGGTGAGTACACACACACACACACACACACAAATGTAGTCCTAATTTTTAAGAAAGGAGACAGACACGAGGCCTTGAAACTACTGCCCAGTGTCACTAACTTGTATAGTATGCAAAGTCATGGAGAAGATTATCAGGAAAATCCTATGTCATAAATCTACTGGAGTTTTATGATAAGGTAACAGAAGTAAGACACGAGAGTAAGGGGTGGATAGACTGCATTTTCTTGGACTGCAAGAAGGCCTTCGACACAGTTCCTCACAAGAGGTTAATGTAAAAGCTAGAGGATCAGTGACGCATAGCAGGAAAAGCACTGCAATGGATTAGAGAATGTCTTACAGGGAGGCAAGAACGAGTTATGGTACGTGACGAGGTGTCAGAGTGGGTACCTGTGATGAGCGGGTTTCCACAAGGGTCAGTCCTAGGGCCTGTGCTGTTTTTGGTATATGTGAATGACATAACGGAGGGGATAGACTCAGAAGCGTCTCTGTTTACAGATGATGTGAAGTTAATGAGAAGAATTAAAACGGTCGAGGATCAGGCAGGACTGCAAAGAGACTTGGACAGGCTACAAGCCTGGTCCAGCAACTGGTTCCTTGAATTTAACCCCGCCAAATGCAAAGTCATGAAGATCGGGAAAGGGCAAAGAAGACCAAAGACAGAGTGTAGCCTAGTTGGCCGAAGACTGTAAACCTAACTCAAGGAAAATGATCTTGGGGTGAGTATAATACCGAGCACATCTCCTGAGGCGCACATCGGTCTGATAACTGCTGCATCATATGGGCGTCTGGCAAACCTGAGAATAACGTTCCGATACCTCAGTAAGGAATCGTTCAAGACTCTGTACACCATACACGTCAGGCCCATATTGGAGTATACAGCACCAACTTGGTTAAGCTTGTCAAGAAAGTAGAGAAAGTGCAAATGTTTGCAACAAGTCTAGTCTCAGAGCTAAGGGGATTGTCCTACGAAGAAAGGCTAAGGGAAATCGGCCTGACGACACTGAAGGACAAGAGGGTCAGGGGGAGACATGATAACGACATGTAGATAGTAGGTTGGTAGAGAGCAACCACCCAGGGTAGTACTACCGTCCTGCCAGATGACTGTGAAACAGAAACCTGTAACTGTTTTGCATGATGGTAGGATTGCTGGTGTCTTTTTCTGTCTCAACACACGCTAGATAACAGGGCTATCTTGCTACTCCTACTTACACTTTGGTCACACTTCACAGACACGCACATGCATCTATATATACATGCATCTAGGTTTTTCTCCTTTTTCTAAATAGCTCTTGTTCTTCTTTATTTCTTCTATTGTCCATGGGGAAGTGGAAAAGAATCTTTCCTCCGTAAGCCATGCGTGTCGTATGAGGCGACTAAAATGCCGGGAGCAATGGGCTAGTAACCCCTTCTCCTGTAGACATTTACTAAAAAAGAGAAGAAGAAAAACTTTATAAAACTGGGATGCTTGAATGTGCGTGGATGTAGTGCGGATGACAAGAAACAGATGATTGCTGATGTTATGAATGAAAAGAAGTTGGATGTCCTGGCCCTAAGCGAAACAAAGCTGAAGGGGGTAGGGGAGTTTCGGTGGGGGGAAATAAATGGGATTAAATCTGGAGTATCTGAGAGTTAGAGCTAAGGAAGGGGTAGCAGTAATGTTGAAGGATCAGTTATGGAAGGAGAAAAGAGAATATGAATGTGTAAATTCAAGAATTATGTGGATTAAAGTAAAGGTTGGATGCGAAAAGCGGGTCATAATAAGCGTGTATGCACCTGGAGAAGAGAGGAATGCTGAGGAGAGAGAGAGATTTTGGGAGATGTTAAGTGAATGTATAGGAGCCTTTGAACCAAGTGAGAGAGTAATTATGGTAGGGGACCTGAATGCTAAAGTAGGAGAATTTTTTAGAGAGGGTGTGGTAGGTAAGTTTGGGGTGCCAGGTGTAAATGATAATGGGAGCACTTTGATTGAACTTTGTATAGAAAGGGGTTTAGTTATAGGTAATACATATTTTAAGAAAAAGAGGATAAATAAGTATACAAGATATGATGTAGGGCGAAATGACAGTAGTTTGTTGGATTATGTATTGGTAGATAAAAGACTGTTGAGTAGACTTAATAGAGGGGCCACAGATATATCAGATCACTTTCTAGTTGTAGCTACACTGAGAGTAAAAGGTAGATGGGATACAAGGAGAATAGAAGCATCAGGGAAGAGAGAGGTGAAGGTTTATAAACTAAAAGAGGAGGCAGTTAGGGTAAGATATAAACAGCTATTGGAGGATAGATGGGCTAATGAGAGCATAGGCAATGGGGTCGAAGAGGTATGGGGTAGGTTTTAAAATGTAGTGTTAGAGTGTTCAGCAGAAGTTTGTGGTTACAGGAAAGTGGGTGCGCGAGGGAAGAGGAGCGATTGGTGGAATGATGATGTGAAGAGAGTAGTAAGGGAGAAAAAGTTAGCATATGAGAAGTTTTTACAAAGTAGAAATGATGCAAGGAGGGAAGAGTATATGGAGAAAAAGAGAGAGGTTAAGAGAGTGGTGAAGCAATGTAAAAAGAGAGCAAATGAGAGAGTGGGTGAGATGTTATCAACAAATTTTGTTGAAAATAAGAAAAAGTTTTGGAGTGAGATTAACAAGTTAAGGAAGCCTAGAGAACAAATGGATTTGTCAGTTAAAAATAGGAGAGGAGAGTTATTAAATGGAGAGTTAGAGGTATTACGAAGATGGAGGGAATATTTTGAGGAATTGTTAAATGTTGATGAAGATAGGGAAGCTGTGATTTCGTGTATAGGGCAAGGAGGAATAACATCTTGTAGGAGTGAGGAAGAGCCAGTTGTGAGTGTGGGGGAAGTTCGTGAGGCAGTAGGTAAAATGAAAGGGGGTAAGGCAGCCGGGATTGATGGGATAAAGATAGAAATGTTAAAAGCAGGTGGGGATATATTTTTGGAGTGGTTGGTGCAATTATTTAATTAATGTTTGGAAGAGGGTAAGGTACCTAGGGATTGGCAGAGAGCATGAATAGTTCCTTTGTATAAAGGCAAAGGGGACAAAAGAGAGTGCAAAAATTATAGGGGGATAAGTCTGTTGAGTATACCTGGTAAAGTGTATGGTAGAGTTATTACTGAAAGAATTAAGAGTAAGACGGAGAATAGGATAGCAGATGAACAAGGAGGCTTTAGGAAAGGTAGGGGGTGTGTGGACCAGGTGTTTACAGTGAAACATATAAGTGAACAGTATTTAGATAAGGCTAAAGAGGTCTTTGAGGCATTTATGGATTTGGAAAAGGCGTATGACAGGGTGGATAGGGGGGCAATGTGGCAGATGTTGCAGGTGTATGGTGTAGGAGGTAGGTTACTGAAAGCAGTGAAGAGTTTTTACGAGGATAGTGAGGCTCAAGTTAAAGTATGTAGGAAAGAGGGAAATTATTTCCCAGTAAAAGTAGGCCTTAGACAAGGATGTGTGATGTCACCGTGGTTGTTTAATATATTTATAGATGGGGTTGTAAGAGAAGTAAATGCGAGGGTCTTTGCAAGAGGCGTGGAGTTAAAAGATAAAGAATTACACACAAAGTGGGAGTTGTCAGAGTTGCTCTTTGCTGATGACACTGTGCTCTTGGGAGATTCTGAAGAGAAGTTGCAGAGATTGGTGGATGAATTTGGTCGGATGTGCAAAAGAAGAAAATTAAAAGTGAATACAGGAAAGAGTAAGATATTTCTTCAGTCATAGAGTCGTCAGGAAGTGGAATTGCCTATCAAGTGAAGTAGTGGAGGCAGGAACCATACATAGGTTTAAGAAGAGGCATGACAAAGCTCAGGAAGCAGAGAGGGAGAGGACCCAGTAGCGATAAATGAAGAGGAGGGACCAGGAGCTGAGTATCGACCACTGCAGCCACAATTAGGTGAGTATAATTAGGTGAGTACACACACACACACACACACACACACAGTCAGTCAGCAGACGTGGGTCACAAGGCTCCGAGAACTTTAGTGGTTTTTAAGTCGTGCAGTAACTGCTAGCAGTAATCAGTGGTAGTGACAACGTCAGTGAACAATCCTACGAGTGATAACCAGAGTTATTAGTTAAAAAAAGTCGAGAGGAAGCCTGAAATCTTTAATATTTCAAAGTGTCAAACCGTTAGTGGCTAGTAGGCTTCTGTTGCTACACAGATTCAAATATACAAAGATTCAAGTGAGTGTGGAAGCGGGTGTTCAAGAATTTCGAGAGATTGGATAACAAGTGAAATGTGGGGCACCATATAGTGAGAGTGAAAAAGTTAATAAGCAAAAGTAGAAAGGAAAAATATAATATATAACAAGGGAAGGTGGCAGTAGGCCTGCTGAAACAGTGACGTCACAACAGTTGTGTGACATTATACATATAAAGTGTAACACCGAATGTGAAGTGTATTCCAATATAAGTGAAGAGAATTCTATCATAAGTGACACTGAGGGACGCGGGATGCATGAGCATATACGGTTATAAAGATCACGGGTGAAGAATTTTCAAAATAGTGATAGAAGGCGTGTGTACGACGACTACGTCATCAGCATCTGGCAACTTGTCATCGCATCACTGCCAGCTTAAGTATCACTCACCTGTTGGGGTTGTTTTGGGGGTTCTGAATCCTGGTCTTGCATCACTGTTAGATACTGGTCACTCACTCCTGCAAGTTATTACCAGAATTAGAGCAGAAATAGCATAGATAAGGTGAATATAGTGTTGACTAGGGAGGAGCAGCCTAGCGAGGGGAAGCCTAGTGAGGGTGACGTCAGACACTCCTAGAAGCTGAGACAAGCTAAATTTTGCAGCCTAATTACTTTCTGTGTTTTATAAGTAGAAGTGATAAGTGCTAGAATCACTGTTGGTAGTTTTAGAAATACGGGTATTACTACTGATATTTATTAGCAGTATGAATACTTAGAAGTGGGGGCACACATACACACGTGCACACACACACACACACACACACACAAACACACACACATGCACACACACATGCACACACACATAAACACACACACACATACACACACACACACACACACACACACACACACACACACACACACACACACACACACATACAGACACACACACCCATATACAGGATTTCACGCCTTCCTGTGAAGTGACCCTCTAACCCTTCCTTCCCCCCCCCGCCTCTCTCTCTCTCCTCTCCCTCCCTCTCCCTCTCTCTCACCCTCTCTCTCTCTTCCTCTCTTTCTCTCTCACTTCCTCTTCTCTCTCTCTCCCTCTCTTCCCTTGTCACTCCCCCCTCTCTCTTACCTTTTCCCTCTCTCTCTCACTTTCTCATCCTTTTCCCCTCCTTCTACCCTCCCCTTCTCTCTCTTTCTCCCTCTCTCTCACTCTCTCCCCCTTTTTCTTTTTCACTTTCTCTTTTACTAAAAAAAAAAAAAAAAAAAAAAATGGTTGGGACTCGCAGGAATCAGGGATCAGATGACAATGGTACTGGTAGGGAGGAATGGATGGAGGAGCAGTGGAAAAGGATAGAGCAAGAATGGGAGAGAAAATTAGGAGAGCTTTCTGAAAAAATGGAGAAAGAGCTCTCTGTGAAATGGGAAAAGAGGTTGGAGAAGGAGACGAAGAATTGGGAGGCACAAGTCGAAACTGCAGTAGCCAGGGTAAAGGTCCTAGAATTTGAGGTAAACAGGCTGAAGCAAGTCTTAGGGGTAGTGACCAGAGAAGACACACCATACGAAGCTGAGAGGCTGAACAGGAAGGAAGGAGATATGAAATATGCTAAGGTCCTATCAGCCTGCAAAGAAGGGCCAGGGAGTGGAAGGGAAGAGAAGATGGGTGCAGATGGATAGGGAGATACGTCGAATGCTGAGGCACAACCATGCTACCAAGAGCCACTGGAAAAATCAAGGGAGAAAATGACCACATACAGACAGGAACCAGAGTCACAGAGGGAGAGGCAATGGGAGGAGGAAAGGGCAAAATCAGTGTTTATCCATGGGCTTTGGGAGAGAGAGGAAAGGACACACACTGAAAGACGGCAGGAAGAAAGAAAGGAGATTGAGAAAATCATCACGGAAATAGGGGGAGAAGACATGGACGAGATTGTAAATTTTCAGAGAATAGGGGGGTACTTGAAGGGGAGAAACCGACCGATCAAGCTGATTCTCAGGACAGAAAGAGTGCGGAACAGGATCCTCCAAGAAAATCCACGGTTGAGAAGCTCGGAAGAGTACAAGAAGGTGTTCCTAGACAGAGACAGAACACAAAAAGAGAGACAGCAGCTGAGGGAGAGGACAAAAAAGCGAAAGGAGCTAGGAAAGGAGACAAGGATGGAGCCAGCAGAGGTCAGTCAGAGCAGAACAGAGCAGCAAGAGCAAGCACACACACAACTATCCTCAGAACCCCACACCTATCACACCATCTCAACACACAATACAACCCATACCCACAGCTTCCACCCAACCCCCAACCATAGAATCCCACAGTATGCTACCAGGTCTCCCACCCCCACAGGCCCCCCAAACCACAGTGTTGGAAAGGAAACTGAAGGTATGGTACACAAACGCTGATGGAATAACAAACAAGTGGGATGAGTGGCACGAAAGAGTCAAAGAGGCATCACCAGACATCATAGCAATCACAGAAACCAAGCTTACAGGTATGATAACAGATGTCATCTTCCCAATGGGATACCAGATCCTAAGGAAAGACAGAAGGAACAGGGGGTGGGGGAGGAGTGGCATTGCTGATCAAACACCGATGGAATTTTGATGAGCTGGAGAGAGGAGACAGCAGAGAAGAAAGTGATTGCATAGCGGGAACGCTTCACTCTGGAGGTCCCAAGGTGATAATTGAAGTGATGTATAACCCACCACAGAACAGCAGGAGGCCAAGGCAAGAGTATGACGAGAGCAATAGAGCGATGGTTGACACACTGGCTGCAGTGGCCAGAAGAGCTCATACATGCAGGGCAAAGCTCCTGATCATGGGCGACTTTAACCACAAGGAGATCGAATGGGAGAACTTGGAGCCACATGGGGGCCAAGATACATGGAGGGCTAAGATGATGGAGGTGGTACTGGAAAACTTCATGTACCAACACGTAAGGGACACTACAAGAGAGAGAGGAGAGGATGAACCAGCAAGACTGGACTTAGTATTCACCTTGAGTAGTGCAGATATTGAGGACATCACATATGAAAGACCCCTTGGGGCCAACAATCATGTGGTTTTGAGCTTCGAATACACAGTAGAGCTACAGGTGGAGGGGGAAGCAGGAAGGCCAGGACGAATGAAACCAAACTACAGGAAAGGGGACTACACAGGAATGAGGAACTTCCTGAATGAGGTTCAGTGGGACAAAGAACTGGCAGGGAAACCAGTTAATGAGATGATGGAATATGTAGTCACAATGTGCAAGGAGGCTGAGGAGAGGTTTGTACCCAAGGGTAACAGGAATACTGAAAAAGCCAGGATAAGCCCATGGTTCACTCAAAGATGAAAGGAGGCAAAAACCAAGTGTGCTAGGGAATGGAAGAAATATAGAAGGCAAAGGACCCAGGAGAATAAGGAGAGCAGTCGTAGAGCCAGAAACGAATATGCACAGATAAGAAGGGAGGCCCAACGTCAATATGAAAACGACATAGCAGCGAAAGGCAAATCTGACCCGAAGCTGTTATACAGCCACATCAGGAAGAAAACAACCGTCAAGGACCAGGTAATCAGGCTAAGGAAGGAAGGAGGAGAGACAACAAGAGATGACAGTGAAGTATGTGAGGAACTCAACAAGAGATTCAAAGAAGTGTTCACAGAGGAGACAGAAGGGGCTCCAGAAAGACGGAGAGGTGGGGTACACCACCATGTGCTGGACACAGTACACACAACCGAGGAAGAAGTGAAGAGGCTTCTGAGTGAGCTAGATACCTCAAAGGCAATGGGGCCAGATAACATCTCTCCATGGGTCCTGAGAGAGGGAGCAAGGCGCTATGTGTACCCCTAACAACAATATTCAATACATCTATCGAAACAGGGAGATTGCCTGAGGCATGGAAGACAGCAAGTGTGGTACCAATCTTTAAAAAAGGAGACAGACATGAAGCACTAAACTACAGACCAGTGTCACTGACATGTATAGCATGCAAAATCATGGAAAAGATTGTCAGGAGAAGAATGGTGGAACATCTAGAAAGGAATGATCTCATCACCAGCAGACAACATGGTTTCAGAGACGGGAAATCCTGTGTCACAAACCTACTGGAGTTCTATGACATGGTGACAGCAGTAAGACAAGAGAGAGAGGGGTGGGTGGATTGCATTTTCTTAGACTGCAAGAAGGCGTTTGACACAGTACCACACAAGAGATTAGTGCAAAAAATGGAGGACCAAGCAGGAATAACAGGGAAGGCACTGCAATGGATCAGGGAATACTTGTCAGGAAGACAGCAGCGAGTAATGGTACGAGGCGAGGTGTCAGAGTGGGCACCTGTGACCAGCGGAGTCCCAGAGGGGTCAGTCCTAGGACCAGTGCTGTTTCTGGTATTTGTGAACGACATGACGGAAGGAATAAACTCCGAGGTGTCACTGTTTGCAGATGACGTGAAGTTGATGAGAAGAGTTCATTCAATCGAAGACCAGGCAGAAATACAAAGGGATCTGGACAGGCTGCAGACCTGGTCCAGCAACTGGCTCCTGGAGTTCAATCCCACCAAGTGCAAAGTCATGAGGATTGGGGAAGGGCAAAGAAGACCGCAGATGGAGTACAGTCTAGGGGGTCAGAGACTACAAACATCACTTAAGGAAAAAGATCTTGGGGTGAGTATAACACCAGGCACATCTCCTGAAGCGCACATCAACCAAATAACTGCTGCAGCATATGGGCGTCTGGCAAACCTCAGAACAGCATTCCGACATCTTAATAAGGAATCGTTCAGGACCCTGTACACCGTGTACGTTAGGCCCATATTGGAGTATGCGGCACCAGTTTGGAACCCACACCTAGCCAAGCATGTAAAGAAACTAGAGAAAGTGCAAAGGCTTGCAACAAGACTAGTCCCAGAGCTAAGAGGTATGTCCTATGAGGAGAGGTTAAGGGAAATCAACCTGACGACACTGGAGGACAGGAGAGATAGGGGGAACATGATAACGACTTACAAAATACTGAGAGGAATTGACAAGGTGGACAAAGACAGGATGTTCCAGAGACTGGACACAGTAACAAGGGGACACAGTTGGAAGTTGAAGACACAGATGAATCAAAGGGATGTTAGGAAGTATTTCTTCAGCCACAGAGTAGTCAGGAAGTGGAATAGTTTGGGAAGCGATGTAGTGGAGTCAGTATCCATACATAGCTTTAAGCAGAGGTACGATAAAGCTCATGGTTCAGGGAGAGTGACCTAGTAGCGACCAGTGAAAAGGCGGGGCCAGGAGCTTGAACTCGACCCCTGCAACCTCAACTAGGTGAGTACAACTAGGTGAGTACACACACACACACATGAGTGGGAACAGAAACTAGGCGAGCTTTCTGAAAAAAACGAAGGGGAGAGAGGGAGAGAGGAAGAGGAAGGAGGCACAGAAAGAGAAATGGGAGTCGCACGCTGAAGCCACAGACGCTAAAAAACATTCCCTAGAAGATGAAGTAAATATGCTGAAGTGAGTTACAGGGCCAGTGGCCAGAAGGGACAAGCCATCAGGAGCAGGAACACCCGTACTAAATGAGGGGCCCAATGGAAAGGAATGAAACAAAGCTTATGCTAAGGCACTCTCAGACCACCAAGCAAAACCAAGGAATGAAGGGGCCGAGATGTTAGGGGCAGGGACAGCAGTAAGTGAGGGGACTACAGGTAGAGACGATGACATGCCCCATGCAAAGGCACGACCAGGACACCAAGACTCACAGGAAATAATAAGGAAGACAATAACTATGTGCAAACAGGATCCAGAAACAAGCAGGGAAAGGCAGTGGGAGGCGCAGAGGGAAAGGTCAGTCATTATTCATGGGCTTCAGAAGAGTGAAGAAGGACATACAATGAAAGACTGCTGAAAGAAAAACCATTATCAAAGAAACAGGCAAGGAGGACGTGACTGTGAAAATAAATTTTCAGAGAATAGGGAAGTTCGTGAGGGAGTGGGTAGAATGAAAGGGGGTAAAGCAGCTGGGATTGATGGGGTGAAGATAGAAATGCTAAAAGCAGGTGGGAATATAGTTTTGGAGTAGTTGGTGCTATTAATTAATAAATGTATGAGAGAGGGTAAGGTGCCTAGGGATCGGCAGAGAGCATGCCGATATAAAGGCAAAGGGGACAAAACAGAGTGCAAAAATTATAGGGGAATAAGTGTACGCTAGAGTTATTATTGAATGAATTAATAGTAAGATGGAGAGTAGGACAGCAGATGAACAAGGAGACTTTAGAAAGGTAGGGGATGTGTAGACCAGGTGTTTACAGTGAAACATGCAGGTGAACAGTATTTACATAAGGCTAAATAGGTTTTTGTTGCATTTATGGATTTGGAAAAGGCGTAGGACAGTGTGGATAAGTGGGCAATGTGGCAGATGTTGCAGGTGTATGGAATGGGAGGTAGGCTACTGAAAGTAAAGAGTTTTTACGAGGATAGTGAGGCTCAGTTTAGAGGATATAGGAGAGAGGGAGATTATTTCCCAGTAAAAGTAGGCCTTGGACAAAGATGTGTGATGTCACCATGGTAATTCAATATGTTTATAGATGTAATTGTAAGAGAAGTGAATGCTAGGGTGTTGGCAAGACGTGTAGGGTTAAAAGAAAAAGAATCTATCACAAAGTGAGAGTTGTCAGTTGTTCTTTGCTGATGACACTGTACTTTTGGGAGATTCTGAAGAGAAGTTGCAGAGGTTGGTGGATGAGTTTGGTCGGGTATGTAAAAGAAGAAACTTAAAAGTGAATATAGGAAAGAGTAAGTTTATGAGGATAACAAAAATATTAGGTGGCGAAAGACTGGATATCAGATTGAAGGGAGAGAGTATGGAGGAGGTGAATCTATTCAGATATTTAGGAGTGTACATGTCAGCAAATGGTTCTATGAAAGATAAAGTGAATCATAGAACTGATGAGGAAAAAAAGGTGAGTGGTCCACTGAGGATTCTGTGGAGACAAAGAACTTTTTCCATGGAAGCAAAGAAATTAGAGAAAATACAAAGGTTTTCGATAAGACTAGTCACGGAGCAAAGGGGTATTTTCTATGAGGAGAGATTAAGTGAAATCGACCTGACGACACTGGAGGACAGGAGAGATGGGAAGGGAGGGGGCATGATAACGATATATAAAACAGTGAGAGGAATGGCATGTTGCAGAGATTAGATACAGCAACAAGGAGTCTCAACTGAGAGTTGAAGACTCAAATGAGTCACAGGCAAGTTAGGATGTATTTCTTTAGTTAGGGAGTGGAACAATCTGGAGAGGCTGCATTCATAAACGGCAAAGGTCATGGATCGGGAAGAAAGTGGCGGGGCCAGGAGCTGTGAATCGATCCCTGAAACGATAAATAGGTGAGTACACACACACACGTTTCTTAAGCATGTTGAACAATACTGGCCACCAGAAGCTGCCTCACACTCACTCCATTCATCATATGCAAGTTGCTCCTTCCTAACTCCATCCATCAATCAATCCATAACTCCCTCCCTCCCTGCCTCCCTCCCTCCCTGCCTCCCACCTTCCCTCCATCCATCACTCCCACATATCCCAAAACTACACTATGCTCCTTCCCACACATGTAACCCAGTTCTCCATCGCACATATAACCCAGCTCTCCATCGCACATATAACCCAGCTCTCCATCACACATATAACCCAGGTCTCCATCACACATATAACCCAGGTCTACATCACACATATAACCCAGGTCTCCATCACACACATAACCCAGGTCTCCATCACACATATAACCCAGGTCTCCATCACACATATAACCCATGTCTCCATCACACATATAACCCAGGTCTCCATCACACATATAACCCAGGTCTCCATCACACATATAACCCAGCTCTCCATCACACATATAACCCAGGTCTCCATCACACATATAACCCATGTCTCCATCACACATATAACCCATGTCTCCATCACACATATAACCCAGGTCTCCATCACACATATAACCCATGTCTCCATCACACATATAGCCTAGGTCTCCATCACACATATAACCCAGGTCTCCATCACACATATAACCCATATCTCCATCACACATATAACCCAGGTCTCCATCACACATATAACCCATGTCTCCATCACACATATAACCCAGGTCTCCATCACACATATAACCCATGTCTCCATCACACATATAACCCAGGTCTCCATCACACATATAACCCAGGTCTCCATCACACATATAACCCATGTCTACATCACACATATAACCCAGGTCTCCATCACACATATAACCCATGTCTCCATCACACATATAACCCAGGTCTACATCACACATATAACCCAGGTCTCCATCACACATATAACCCATGTCTCCATCACACATATAACCCAGGTCTCCATCACACATATAACCCAGGTCTCCATCACACATATAACCCAGGTCTCCATCACACATATAACCCAGGTCTCCATCACACATATAACCCAGGTCTCCATCACACATATAACCCAGGTCTCCATCACACATATAACCCATGTCTACATCACACATATAACCTAGGTCTCCATCACACATATTTATTTATTTATTTATTAACAATTTGAGCATACATACAGAGGTACAAAAAATACAGATAAGAGCAGCATGCCAAAGCCACTTATACTACGCATAGCATTACGGGCTGGCTTAAAATTAAGTAAGCAATGATGAAATCAGTGATAATACATTATTGTAAACAGATAACTATAAAGCACAAATGAGTATTACAAAGACAGGTCATATGGTTGCTTGCATTGTTGTACATTCAGTCGTATGGAGTATTCTGTTAGGTAGTGTATTTAAAAAATAATAAAGTTAGATTGGGTTTTAGGTTTAACATTTATGTGATATAATTGTGAGAAACATTTAAGATATACAATTTATAAGGTTCAGTTATTCAGTATTTATTTGGTTTTGGGTGAGTAAGTGATCTTTGAGAAGAGACTTGAATTTATAAACAGGTAGTGTTTCTTTTATATTTACAGGTAATGAATTCCAGATTTTAGGGCCTTTTATGTGCATTGAGTTTTCGCATAGTGTGAGATGGACACGAGGAACATCAAAGAGTGATCTGTGCCTTGTGTTATGGTCATGTGTTCTGTTGAGGTTGGCAAGGAGATGTTTGAGGGGAGGGTTAATATCAGAGTTAAGTGTTCTATGTATGTAATAGGTGCAGTAATAAGTATGGATGTTTTGTATGGTGAGTAGGTTTAGTGTATTGAATATTGGTGGAGTGTGCTGCCTGTAGTGAGAATTTGTTATCATTCTAACTGCAGCCTTTTGTTGGGTAATTACTGGTCTGAGATGGTTAATTGTTGTTGAGCCCCATGCACAAATTCCATAGGTGAGATAGGGGTAAATAAGAGAGTGATATAGGGCCAGGAGGGCTGACTGTGGAACATAGTACCGTATCTTCGATAGTATGCCTACAGTCTTGGAAATTTTCTTAGAAATTTGTTGTATATGTGTATGAAATTTGAGTCTATTATCAAGGTGGATTCCTAAGAATTTTCCCTCTGTTAGCTTTATGATAGGTGATCCGTTAATCATTATGTTAAGAGGGACATCTGTAGCTCTGTTACCAAACTGAATGAAGTAGGTTTTGTCAATGTTTAGTGTAAGTTTGTTAGCCCTCATCCAGGTAGATATTTTCTGTAATTCGGTATTTACAGTATTGGCTAGCGTGACTGGGCTCGGGTGAGAGAAGACGTATGTAGTGTCATCTGCAAATAGTGTGGGTTTGAGTAATTGCGAAGCATTTGGAAGGTCATTTATGTATAGGAGAAAGAGAAGAGGGCCAAGGACACTTCCCTGTGGGACACCAACTGTAATTGGTTGCGCAGAAGAGTTTGCCCCATTTGCGTACACATATTGGCTTTTGTTGCTGAGGTATGACTTGAGGTAGTTGAGGGAGTGCCCTCTTATACCATAGTGTGACAATTATACGTGGAGCAAGTCATGGTCAACTGTATCAAAAGCTTTACGTAAGTCAATGAAGATCCCCAGTGGGACTTCTTTTTTCTCTATTGCAGTGTATATATGTTCTAGCATGTGTATAATAGCATCATTAGTATTTTTATTAGGCCTGAATCCAAATTGGCAGGGGTTGAGTATGTTCTGGGAGATAAGGTAGGAGTAGATTCGTTTATGAATAAATTTTTCGAAGATTTTTGAGAGAGGGTGTAAGTTGGATATTGGCCTATAGTTATTCAACTCTGTTTGGTCTCCTCCTTTGTGGATCGGGGTGACCCTTGCTATTTTGAGTACTGTAGGGAAGGTGGAGGATTCAATGGATTTGTTAAAGAGTGTTGCAATGATTGGTGATAGCACTTGTGACAGTTTTTTGTATATAAAGGGTGGTAAGGTATTTTAATCTCCTGCCTTGTTTTTTAGTGCGTTGATAATAAGGGAGACTTCGTATGGGTTAGTCGGAGCTAGGAACAGTGTGTTCGGGTAGTTGCCGGTGAGGTAGTCATTTGGTGGGGTATCTGAGCTTGGGATTTTATTGACAAGGTTTTGTCCTATAGTGGAGAAGAAATCATTGAGTCTGTTTGCTGTTTCTGTTGGTGGGAGTTGGGGTTCATCTGATTTTGCTAATTTTATTTCGCTATTTCGTGATATCTTTTTTGTTCCCAGAATTTCTGATAGGGTCTTCCAGGTCTTTTTTATATCACCTCGTAAGTTGGATAATCTGTTCTCATAATACAATTTTTTTTCCCTTCTTATCAGGCTGGTTAGGACTGACGAGTAACGTTTTGTTTGGTCTCTGGTTATGTGACCCATTCTGTACTGTTTTTCATATCGGTGTTTTGTATTTATGGATTTGATAATGCTGGGTGTTAGCAAGGGACTGTTCAGTCTCTTAGCTGTCATCTGTTTAGTTTTTTAGGGCAGTGCTTGTTATAGAGGTATTGGGTCTTTTTTAGAAAATTATTAATACATTCGTCAATATCTGTATAGATTTCTAGCTCAGTGTGCCAATCAATGTTTGCTACTGCTGTTGTGAAGTTATTAATGGCTGCCTCATTGTGAAGTCTGAAGGTGACTTTAGTAGTGTCTTGGGGTAGTTTACCAAGAGTTGTTATGAGGAAAGTAGGGTAGTGGTCTGTGGTATTATCTGTAATTATGCCTGATTTTAAAGGGGATATGGTGTTGGTCCAGATGTGGTCAAGTAGGGAAACACTAGTCTCTGTAACTCTTGTAGGTTTTGTTACTGTTGGTAGTAACATACAGTTACTCATTGTGTTTGTGAATTCAGTAACGTGTGGGTCCTGGTCTTGCAGGAGATTTATATTGAAGTCACCTGAGAGTAGTAAGTGATCTTTGTTCATGCGTGCATCAGTTATCATACTTCCTAGGTTTTGACTAAATTGGCTAATGTTTGACTGTGGAACTCTGTTGATGTTTATCAATGTGAGAGGTTTTTGTAGGTATTTGGATTTGAATTTAGCTATTATATATTCCCCATGTTCATCCCTTGGTCTCCATCACACATATAACCCATGTCTCCATCACACATATAGCCTAGGTCTCCATCACACATATAACCTAGGTCTCCATCACACATATAACCCAGGTCTCCATCACACATATAACCCATGTCTCCATCACACATATAGCCTAGGTCTCCATCACACATATAACCTAGGTCTCCATCACACATATAGCCTAGGTCTCCATCACACATATAACCTAGGTCTCCATCACACATATAACCCAGGTCTCCATCACACATATAACCTAGGTCTCCATCACACATATAACCCATGTCTCCATCACACATATAACACATGTCTCCATCACACATATAACCTAGGTCTCCATCACACATATAACCCATGTCTCCATCACACATATAACACATGTCTCCATCACACATATAACCTAGGTCTCCATCACACATATAACCCATGTCTCCATCACACATATAACACATGTCTCCATCACACATATAACCCAGGTCTCCATCACACATATAACCCATGTCTCCATAACACATATAACCCAGGTCTCCATCACACATATAACCCATGTCTCCATCACACATATAACCCATGTCTCCATCACACAAACCTTCCCTAATATATCACTAGTGAACCACACACATCTACAACCTAATATATTACTAGTGAACCACACACATCTACAACCTAATATATCACTAGTGAACCACACACATCTACAACCTAATATATCACTAGTGAACCACACACATCTACAACCTAATATATCACTAGCGAACCACACACTTCTTCAACCTAATATATCACTAGTGAACCACACACATCTACAACCTAATATATCACTAATGAACCACACGCATCTACAACCTAATATATCACTAGCGAACCAAACACATCATCTACAACCTAATATATCACTAGTGAACCACACACATCTTCAACCTAATATATCACTAGTGAACCACACACATCTACAACCTAATATATCACTAATGAACCACTAGCATCTGCAACCTAATATATCACTAGTGAACCACACACATCTACAACCTAATATATCACTAACGAACCACACGCATCTACAACCTAATATATCACTAGCGAACCACACACTTCTTCAACCTAATATATCACTAGTGAACCCCACACCTCTACAACCTAATATATCAATAGTGAACCACACACCTCTACAACCTAATATATCACTAATGAACCACACACATCTACAACCTATTATATCACTAGCGAACCACACACATCTACAACCTAATATATCACTAATGAACCAGACACATCTACAACATAATATATCACTAGCGAACCACACACATCTACAACCTAATATATCGCTAGCGAACCACACACATTTACAACCTAATGTATCACTAGTGAACCACACACATCTACAACCTAATTTATTACTAGTGAACCACACACATCTACAACCTAATATATCACTAGCGAACCACACACATCTACAACCTAATATATCGCTAGTGAACCACACACATCTACAACCTAATATATCACTAGTGAACGACACACATCTACAACCTAATATATCACTAGCGAACCACACACATCTACAACCTAATATATCACTAATGAACCACACACATCTACAACCTAATATATTAATAGTGAACCACACACATCTACAACCTAATATATCACTAGCGAACCACACACATCTACAACCTAATATATCGCTAGTGAACCACACACATCTACAACCTAATATATCACTAGTGAACCACACACATCTACAACCTAATATATCACTAATGAACCACACACATCTACAACCTAATATATCACTAGTGAACCACACACATCTACAACCTAATATATCACTAGCGAACCACACACATCTACAACCTAATATATCACTAATGAACCACACACATCTACAACCTAATATATCACTAGCGAACCACACACATCTACACCCTAATATATCGCTAGTGAACCACACACATCTACAACCTAATATATCACTAGTGAACCACACACATCTACAACCTAATATATCACTAATGAACCACACACATCTACAACCTAATATATCACTAGTGAACCACACACATCTACAACCTAATATATCACTAATGAACCACACACATCTACAACCTAATATATCGCTAGTGAACCACACACATCTACAACCTAATATATCACTAGTGAACCACACACATCTACAACCTAATATATCACTAATGAACCACACACATCTACAAGCTAATATATCACTAGTGAACCACACACATCTACAAGCTAATATATCACTAGCGAACCACACACATCTACAACCTAATATATCACTAGTGAACCACACACATCTACAACCTAATATATCACTAGCGAACCACACACATCTACAACCTAATATATCACTAGTGAACCACACACATCTACAACCTAATATATCACTAGTGAACCACACACATCTACAACCTAATATATCACTAATGAACCACACACATCTACAACCTAATATATCACTAGTGAACCACACACATCTACAACCTAATATATCACTAGCGAACCACACACATCTACAACCTAATATATCACTAGTGAACCACACACATCTACAACCTAATATATCACTAGTGAACCACACACATTTACAACCTAATACATCACTAGTGAACCACACACATCTACAACCTAATATATCACTAGTGAACCACACACCTCTACAACCTAATATATCACCAGTGAACCACACACATTTACATCCTAATACATCACTAGTGAACCACACACCTCTACAACCTAATATATTACTAGCGAACCACATACCTCTACAGCCTAATATATCACTAGTGAACCACACACATCTACAACCTAATATATCACTAGTGAACAACACACCTCTACAACCTAATATATTACTAGCGAACCACACACCTCTACAGCCTAATATATTACTAGTGAACCACACACCTCTACAGCCTAATATATTACTAGTGAACCACACACCTCTACAACCTAATATATCACTAGTGAACCACACACATCTACAACCTAATATATCACTAGTGAACCACACACCTCTACAACCTAATATATTACTAGCGAACCACACACCTCTACAGCCTAATATATTCCTAGTGAACCACACACATCTACAACCTAATATATCACTAGTGAACCACACACATCTACAACCTAATATATCACTAGTGAACCACACACCTGTACAACCTAATATATTACTAGCGAACCACACACTTCTACAGCCTAATATATTACTAGTGAACCACACACCTGTACAACCTAATATATCACTAGTGAACCACACACATCAACAACCTAATATATCACTAGTGAACCACACACCTTTACAACCTAATATATTACTAGCGAACCACACACCTCTACAGCCTAATATATTACTAGTGAACCTCACACCTCTACAACCTAATATATCACTAGTAATCCACACTCCTCTGCAGCCTAATATATCACTAGTGAACCACACACCCTCTACAACCTAATATATCACAAGTGAACCACACACATCTACAACCTAATATATCACTAGTGAAACCACACACATCTACAACCTAATATATCACTAGTGAACCACACACCTATACAGCCTAATATATTACTAGCGAACCACACACCTCTACAACCTAATATATCACTAGTGAACCACACACATTTACAACCCAATATATCACTAGTGAACCACACACCTCTACAACCTAATATATGACTAGTGAACCACTCACCTCTACAACCTAATATACCACTAGTGAACCACACACCCTCTACAACCTAATATATCACTAGTGAACCACACACATCTACAACCTAATATATCACTAGTGAACCACACACCTCTACAGCCTAATATATCACTAGTGAACCACACACCTCTACAACCTAATATATTACTAGCGAACCACACACCTCTACAGCCTAATATATTACTAGTGAACCTCACACATCTACAACCTAATATATCACTAGTGAACCACACACATCTACAACCTAATATATCACTAGTGAACCACACACATCTACAACCTAATATATCACTAGTGAACCACACACATCTACAACCTAATATATCACTAGTGAACCACACACCTCTACAACCTAATATATCACTAGTGAACCACACACCTCTACAACCTAATATATCACTAGTGAACCACACACCTCTACAACCTAATATATCACTAGTGAACCACACACCTCTACAACCTAATATATCACTAGTGAACCACACACCTCTACAATCTAATATATCACTAGTGAACCACACACTCTCTACCACCTAATATATCACTAGTGAAACACACACCTCTACAACTAATAATGGTTCACCTTCCTATCTTATTATTTGTTAAGAAATAAGTTAAACAATGAAATCACTGATAACTTAACCTAACAAGATGACATTGTCTCTGAACGATACTTTGTGGAATGTTTACCATCCTGATTGTCTCTCTGTCTCCCGTTAATCATCGTCTTAGTCCATCTGGGTACTCACCTAGTTGAGGTTGCGGGGGTCGAGTCCGAGCTCCTGGCCCCGCCTCTTCACTGATCGCTACTAGGTCACTCTCCCTGAGCCGTGAGCTTTATCATACCTCTGCTTAAAGCTATGTATGGATCCTGCCTCCACTACATCGCTTCCCAAACTATTCCACTTACTGACTACTCTGTGGCTGAAGAAATACTTCCTAACATCCCTGTGATTCATCTGTGTCTTCAACTTCCAACTGTGTCCCCTTGTTTCTGTGTCCAATCTCTGGAACATCCTGTCTTTGTCCACCTTGTCAATTCCTCTCAGTATTTTGTATGTCGTTATCATGTCCCCCCTATCTCTCCTGTCCTCCAGTGTCGTCAGGTTGATTTCCCTTAACCTCTCCTCGTAGGACATACCTCTTAGCTCTGGAACTAGTCTTGTTGCAAACCTTTGCACTTTCTCTAGTTTCTTTACGTGTTTGGCTAGGTGTGGGTTCCAAACTGGTGCCGCATACTCCAATATGGGCCTAACGTACATTGTGTACAGGGTCCTGAACGATTCCTTCTTAAGATGTCGGAATGCTGTTCCTAGGTTTACTAGGCGCCCAAATGCTGCAGCAGTTATTTGGTTGATGTACGCTTCAGGAGATGTGCCTGGTGTTATACTCACCCCAAGATCTTTTTCCTTGAGTGAGGTTTGTAGTCTCTGGCCCCCTAGACTGTACTCCGTCTGCGGTCTTCTTTGCCCTTCCCCAATCTTCATGACTTTGCACTTGGTGGGATTGAACTCCAGGAGCCAATTGCTGGACCAGGTCTGCATCCTGTCCAGATCCCTTTGTAGTTCTGCCTTGTCTTCGGTCGAGTGAATTCTTCTCATCAACTTCACATCATCTGCAAACAGGAACACCTCAGAGTCTATTCCTTCCGTCATGTCATTCACAAATTCCAGAAACAGCACTGGTCCTAGGACTGACCCCTGTGGGACCCCGCTGGTCACAGGTGCCCACTCTGACACCTCGCCACGTAGCATGACTCGCTGCTGTCTTCCTGACAAGTACTCCCTGATCCATTGTAGTGCCTTCCCTGTTATCCCTGCTTGGTCCTCCTGTTTTTGCACCAATCTCTTGTGTGGAACTGTGTCAAACGATTTCTTGCAGTCCAAGAATATGCAATCCACCCACCCCTCTCTCTCTTGTCTTACTGCTGTCACCATGTCATAGAACTCCAGAAGGTTTGTGACACAGGATTTCCCGTCCCTGAAACCATGTAGGCTGCGGTTGATGAGATCATTCCTTTCTAGGTGTTCCACCACTCTTCTCCTGATAATCTTCTCCATGATTTTGCATACTATACATGTCAGTGACGCTGGTCTGTAGTTTAATGCTTCATGTCTTCATTTGCTGTCTTCCATGCCTCAGGCAATCTCCCTGTTTCGATAGATGTATTGAATATTGTAGGTAGGGGTACACATAGCGCCTCTGCTCCCTCTCTCAATACCCATGGGGAGATGTTATCTGGCCCCATTGCCTTTGAGGTATCTAGCTCCCTCAGAAGCCTCTTCACTTCTTCCTCGGTTATGTGCACTGTGTCCAGCACATGGTGGTGTGCCCCACCTCTCCGTCTTTCTAGAGCCCCTTCTGTCTCCTCTGTGAGCACTTCTTTGAATCTCTTTTTGAGTTCCTCACATACTTCACGTTCATTTCTTGTTGTCTCTCCTCCTTCCTTCCTTTGCCTGATTTCCTGGTCCTTGACTGTTGTTTTCCTCCTGATGTGGCTGTACAACAGTTTCGGGTCAGATTTGGCTTTCGCTGCTATGTCATTTTCATATTGTCTTCGGGCCTCCCTTCTTATCTGTGCATATTCGTTTCTGGCTCTACGACTGCTCTCCTTATTCTCCTGCGTCCTTTGCCTTCTGTATTTCTTCCATTCCCTAGCACATTTGGTTTTTGCCTCCCTGCACCTTTGCGTAAACCATGGGGTAAACCATGTACCCCTTGGGTACAAACCTCTCATCAGCCTCCTTGCATTTTGTTGCTACATATTCCATCATCTCATTAACTTGCTTCCCTGCCAGTTCTCTGTCCCACTGAACCCCGTTCAGGAAGTTCCTCATTCCTGTGTAGTCCCCTTTCTTGTAGTTTGGCTTCATTCGTCCTGGCCTTCCTGCTTCTCCCTCCACTTGTAGCTCTACTGTGTATTCGAAGCTTACAACCACATGGTCACTGGCCCCAAGGGGTCTTTCATATGTGATGTCCTCGATATCTGCACTACTCATGGTGAATACTAAGTCCAGCCTTGCTGGTTCATCCTCTCCTCTCTCTCTTGTAGTGTCCCTTACGTGTTGGTACATGAAGTTTTCCAGTACAACCTCCATCATCTTAGCCCTCCATGTATCTTGGCCCCCATGCGGGTCCAAGTTCTCCCAATCGATCTCCTTGTGGTTAAAGTCACCCATGATCAGGAGCTTTGCCCTGCATGCATGAGCTCTTCTGGCCACTCTAGCCAGTGTGTCAACCATCGCTCTATTGCTCTCGTCGTACTCTTGCCTTGGCCTCCTGCTGTTCTGTGGTGGGTTATACATCACTGCTATTACCACCTTGGGACCTCCATAGTGAAGCGTTCCCACTATGTAATCACTTTCTTCTCCTCTGTCTCCTCTCTTCAGTTCATCAAAATTCCAGCGATTTTTGATCAGCAATGCCACTCCTCCACCCCCCCCTGTTCCCTCTGTCTTTCCTCAGGATTTGGTATCCCGTTGGAAAGATGGCTGTCAGTGGAACGCCTTCCAACTGAACAAAAGAAACTAATGGAAAAATAAATAAATAAAGAAATGACTAGGAAAAATAATAATAATGATTTTTGATGATTTTACTTAAAATTTAAATATAATAAAAAAAAATGGCCTCCAGTTCTTGTAGTTGGGCAGGAGTAGGTATGGCCCTGGATAGATCTTCTGATGTTATTGATGTATGTTATCCAGGGCGGATGGTGATAATCCGATGTTTTGGAATTTCCTACCACTTGGATGGAGCACCACAAGTAGAATAGGTAAGGGCCGGTAGTAGTAGAATAATGTTAATAAGTATTATTAACACATGTCTTGCTCCTTTATCTGGCGTCTATCCTGGAAGACCACGCCAGGAACAGAGCTGGTAATAAGAAAAAATAAACTGGTTACCCATAGTCATGATAATATAACATTTAAGAATTGAAAAGAATGATAAATGCCAAAATCATTACTGGTAACCAGCAAACAAAAGAAAGGAACAAACAGTAATACTCCTGGTAGATCACCCTACCTGATTAGGAGAAGAGTGGAGGTGAAGTGACTCTCCACACTTCAACCCACACCAGGTAAGGTCAATATTACCAGGAGTAGAAACTTTAACAAATCGGACACCAGGAACTAGTTTCGCCCCAGCCCGCCAGAGGGGGGGGGGTGCACGCGACGTAACTAATGGTTCCTGGTTGCCCGAACAACCTTAACCCCACTTACACCTACTTTTCCCTCACAATACCCCCTTCCAAAACTTATGGACGGAGTCAATAAGTCAACGAACAGAGGGAAAAGAACTAAATACAACCTCGGCTCAGCCAATCTGAAAAGTGGTTTTCAGAGCCAGAAATATAAACGACTTTAAACTTATAGGGCTGAATAGCCAGAGCCCATCTCAAGAGTCTGCTATTTGACCCTTTAAAGTTTTCCAAGTACATCAGTGGCTTGTGATCTGTTTCAAGCACAAAGGGTTTACCGTATAGGTAGTATTTAAATCTACTTATACCCCATACTAAAGCATAACATTCTTTCTCCACAGTGGAATATCTTTCTTCTCTGGGCAGAAGCTTCTTACTGGCGAAAGATACTGGGAAAGGTGTCTCCTCATAATATTGAAGTAGTACAGCCCCGAGTCCAGAATGGGAGGCATCTGTTCTGAGACAAAATATTTTATTAATATCTGGTAATTTTAGGACAGGGGGGTTTGAAAATATCCTCTTAATTTCTTCGAAGCTTTGCATGGCTTCCTCAGAACAACTAAGAGGTTCCTTGACACCCTTTTTCAAATAGTCTGTAAGAACTGAAGTTAAACTACTTAGATTTGGTACGAAACTTCTATAGAAGTTTACAGATCCAAGGAAACTTCTTAATAACTTTTTGGTAGCAGGGAACGTACTTTCTAAAACAGCTTTGGTCTTATTAGGAAGTGGTGAAAAGTTGTTATCAGAGATAATGAACCCAAGGTATTGTACCTTATGATAGCCAAGAAAGCACTTTTGTGGTTTAACTGTAAGGCCATGAGTTCTTAGTCTTTTCAAAACAAGCGATAGTGTATTTAGATGGTCTTCCCAGACATTTGTCATGATATAAATATTATCAAAATATACTGATACATTCTTTAGATCAGAAAGAACTATTCTCATAAGCCTAATATAGGTGGCACATGCGGTAACCAAGCTGAAAGGCATTGTGCGATATTGCATTAGACCTCTATGAGTAGGGAAAGCGGTGTATGGTTTCGAGTCTGGGTGTAATGGCACTTGATGGTATGCTTGTGAGATGTCTAATTCCGAGAAGAATTTGCAGCCATGGAATTTATACAAGTCATGATCAATTACTGGCATGGGTTCTGCATCCCATTTAGTTATAGTATTTAAATAACGAAAATCTTGTGCAAGTCGGTGAACAGAAAGCTGATTTCGAAGGTTCTATGATGTTTAATTTAAATAGTTTGTCAACCTCATTATCAAAAGTTTTCCGTAAGTGAACGGGAACAGGGTAGATTTTCCGCCTTACTGGTTCATGATCCGACAATTCAATCTTGTGTACAATAGTGGTGGTAAGTCCTGGTACCTCTGTGAATACGTCAGAAAATGTGTTTACTAAGGCACTTACTTGAGACTTTTGTTTATTCGACAAGTCGTTGTTAATGTTGACATTTGACTTCTTTGGTGAGGGATCATGCGTTAAGGTATCCAGTAGTTCCTTCGATTCAGTAAAAGACTCGTCATCTATAATACAAACTCTACATTCGTACGAATCACCACTTGTAACCAAGCCGAAAGAAGTAGTATCTTCGTCAAAGGAATTTACGCAAAGATTAACTTCTCTTCGATGGTACCGTTTCAAAATATTGACGTGATACATTCTTTCTCTACCCCTGACATCCAAGATATAATCTACCTTATTGCAGACCTTCACTACTTTATACGGTCCGCGCCAGGTAATTAGCAATTTGTTGGATTTGTCAGGTAGGAGAACTAAAACTTCATCACCGACATTAAACGTACGCTTGGAGCTTTTATGGTCAAAATAGGTCTTGTACGTTTCCATAGACATCTCTAGGTTTTTACCGACCAAATCGGCGGTTTCTTCCAACCTTTCCCTTAGATCTAAAAGAAACTGATAGCTGTTTTGAACCTCAGGTTTGATATCTTTGGACCAAAGTTCATTCAAAATAGATAGTGGTCCACGAGCTTGTCTCCCATAAAGCAATTCAAAAGGGGAATAACCAAGGGAATCACTTGGAATCTCGCGCATTGCGAAAAGAGCACATGGTAAAAATCTATGCCAGTCCGTTGGTTTAAGAATACATAGTTTTTTTAGTATTGACTTTAGGATGGCATGTTGTCGCTCCACTCTTCCGTTACACATCGGATGGTAAGGTGTAGTGAAAAGAGGTGTAACACCCACAAGTTGATAAACGTGTTCCATTAATTCTGAAGTGAATTGTGCCCCTTTATCAGACAGAATTTCACGAGGTATACCACACGTGAAAAAAATAGAAAATAAGGCTTGCAGACTTCTATGGATGTAATGGATTTTAAAGGGTACCGCCTCTGGGAAGCTGAACGCAGTAGTCAATCATAGTTAAAATATATTTATGACCTCCTGATGAGCGAGGTGTGATAGGACCAACTATATCTACTGCAACCCTTGCAAAAGGGACTGAGAAAATTGGCATCTTTACCATGGAACTCTCCTAGTTCTACCCTTCTGCGTGGAAAGTTGACATACGTGACATGATCTGCAGTACTTATAGATGTCAGAGGACATGCTAGGCCAGAAATATAGGTCCTTTATTTTATTATAGGTCTTCCTATGTGAAAAATGCCAGAGACTGGCAAGTCATGAGAAATCTTTAAAATGGTTTCCCGGCAATCCTGCGGAATGACTAACAGGCTTCGACCAACGTCATTGGGTTTGTCCGCAGACACTAGTCTTGCACAAAAGATCGTGTTTGAACTCAAACTTGTAAGAAAATTTCTTTCTCTGGGTCACCTTGCCATTTAAAGCTAACTTCCGAGATTCCTCTAAGGAAGGACAAGTCTTCTGAAGACCCTCTAAATCTATATGAGACAGCTCGATTGGCTTTCCTTTGGAAAGAACTAATGGGTTACCTGGAGGTTATTCCGGGGATCAACGCCCCCGCGGCCCGGTCCACGACCAGGCCTCCCGATGGATCAGGGCCTGATCAACTAGGCTGTTACTGCTGGCCGCACGCAGTCCGACGTACGAGCCACAGCCCGGCTGATCCGGCACTGACTTTAGGTATCTGTCCAGCTCTCTCTTGAAGGCAGCCAGGGGTTTATTGGCAATTCCCCTAATGCTTGATGGGAGGCTGTTGAACAGTTTTGGGCCCCGGACACTTATGGTGTTTTCTCTTAGTGTACCAATGGCGCCCCTACTTTTTATTGGCGGCATTTTGCATCGCCTGCCCAGTCTTTTACTTTCGTAGGGAGTGATTTCTGTGTGCAGATTTGGGACCATTCCTTCCAAGATTTTCCAAGTGTAGATTATGATATATCTCTCCCTCCTGCGTTCCAACGAGTACAAGTCAAGTGCTTCCAAGCGTTCCCAGTAGTTAAGGTGCTTGACAGAACTTATACGTGCAGTGAAGGATCTCTGTACACTCTCTAGATCTGCGATTTCACCTGCTTTGTATGGAGATGTTAATGTACAGCAGTATTCCAGCCTAGAGAGAACAAGTGATTTGAAAAGGATCATCATGGGCTTGGCATCTCTCGTTTTGAAAGTTCTCATTATCCATCCTATCATTTTCTTTGCAAGTGCGATCGTGGCACTGTTGTGATCCTTGAAAGTGAGATCCTCAGACATTACTACTCCCAGGTCCCTTACATTATTTTTCCGCTCTATTGTATGGCCGGAGTCAGTAGTATACTCTGTTCTAGTTATTATCTCCTCCAGTTTTCCATAACGGAGTAGTTGGAATTTGTCCTCATTGAACATCATATTGTTTACTGTTGCCCACTGGAAAACTTTGTTTATATCTTCTTGGAGGTTAACCGCGTCCTCAGCAGATGACAGCCTCATGTAGATCCTAGTATCATCCGCAAAGGATGATACGGTGCTGTGGTGTATATCTCTGTTTATGTCTGATATGAGGATAAGGAATAAGATGGGGGCGAGTACTGTGCCTTGTGGAACAGAGCTCTTCACTATGGCAGCCTCCGATTTAACTCTGTTGACCACTACTCTTTGTGTTCGAGTTGTTAGGAAGTTGAAGATCCATCTCCCCAGTTTCCCAGTTATTCCTTTAGCACGTATTTTATGGGCTATTACGCCATGATCGCATTTGTCAAATGCTTTTGCAAAGTCTGTGTATATTACATCTGCATTCTGATTTTCTTCCAGTGCATCCAAGGCCATGTCATAGTGATCCAGTAGTTATGAGAGGCAGGAGCGACCTGCCCTGAACCCATGTTGCCCTGGATTGTGCAGATTTTGGGAATCCAGGTGATTTGCAATCCTGCTTCTTAGCACTCTTTCAAAGATTTTTATGATGTGGGATGTCAGAGCTATTGGTCTATAGTTCTTAGCTAATGCTTTGCTGCCACCTTTATGGAGTGGGGCTATATCCGTTGTTTTAAGTGACTGTGGAATTTCACCCATGTCCAAGCTCCTCCTCCATAGTGTACTTAGGGCACGCGAGAGGGGTTTCTTGCAGTTCTTAATGAAAACAGAGTTCCACGAGTCTGGGCCCGGGGCTGAGTGCATAGGCATGTGGGTGGATAGGTTTTACCTTAGACTGAGCTCTGGTAAGGACGTTAATTGAGTCTAGTTGTTGAATAGATTGTGCCACACGTAGTTTTCCACTGGTGTCTGCGTTGTCCAGTTCAAGTGACTGACTTACTAAAGGTGTTACCGGAGTTTTGTAACCATCAGCGCTCTGATTTAGGTTATCCAACTGAATCTCATCTGGAACTATCTGTGAAGAAACAGAGATATTAGGAAACTCCAAATTCCAAACAGTCCTTCTCAGATGGGAAAGCAGCCCCTTGTATGTTCCCAACCAAAACAGAACACGAGGTTATCGGGGCAACTACGGCATCTACCCATCCTGAGAACCATTTGCACCTAACGAAACATCTGACTGTTGGAAAAGAATCGCTTCTTCCTAAATAGTCAGTTAATTTAGTGGACTTATAACGTGAAGAATCTAGGTTAGGGAAAAGCTTACTTGAGATAACAATACAGGAACATCCAGTGTCTCTAAGAATGGTTGACATATTCATGCCATTGACTGTACCTTCACTAAAAGGTGCGTTTATGTTTGATTCAGCGAAACATTTACCGACATTTTCACCTTTTTTTCTAGGACAGTCGGGACGTCTATGACCCCACTCATTACAGTTGAAACATTTTACTGTGAAGGCCGTGGAATTCTTAGGTACGGAGGGTTTGGATCCCTCAGATTGCTTAGGCACAACAGGCTTATATCTGCTACGCTCTTTAGGGTAGTTATTATGAGCGCACGCATATATATCAGCAGATTGTGCCATTTCCGCAGCCGTATGAACGTTTCTTTCTTTAATGAATATTCGTAAGTCAGAGTTTACAGAAGAAAGGAATTGATCTCTTACCATCAGGTCTCTTAAAGATTCGAAGTCGTGGTCAACCTCAGCACTATCAATCCACGAATCAAATAATCTGAAAAGTGTTGCCAAGAATTGCATATAATTTTGATTAGGAGTTATTTTAATGTGTCTAAACTCAGACCTGTAATGATGAGTGTTTTTTTTGAAAGCCTGAAGTATAGCTTTCTTCAGCAGGCTATAACTAGAAATAACATCAGAGGGTAGAGTGGAATAGACGCTTAATGCTGAACCTGACAGTAGTAAGCCAAGCCTAGTAGCCCAAGAATCTGATGGCCAGTCACAGAAAGTAGCAGTACTCTCGAATCGAGCAATATATGCCGCTATGTCATCTTGTTCTGAGAAAGGTGGTATTTGTGGCATCCTAATATTAGGTTCTTGGGAAGGGTATTCTAGTACCCCTTCATCTATTTTCTGCTTAGATAGTTCTATCTTCTTGGCTTCTAATTCCAACCTTGATTGTTCTAACTCCCTCTGCTTAGCCTGCTCTTCAATTTCCTTCATTCTGAAGGCTAACTCTCTTGCCTGAACTCTATCTTCTCTAGCTAGCTATCCTTTCCTGCTCGATTTTCTCTTCCCGAGCTAGTCTTTTCTCTTCAAAAGCTAGTCTTTCCTGTTCTTTTTTTTTCTTCTCGAGCTAGTCTTTCCTGCTCTTTTTTTTCTTCTCGAGCTAGTCTTTCCTGTTCTTTTTTTTCTTCTCGAGCTAGTCTTTCCTGTTCCTCTTTCTTTTCTCGTGCTATTCTTTCCTGTTCTTTTTTCTCTTCAATAGCCATTTTAGCAGTAATGTAATTATCAAGGCTTTGTCCAGTAAATCCCATTTCCTTTCCAGCTTTCAACCAGAAATCTAAAGAATCCATCTTTAAAAAAGAAATATTACGCACCCAACTTCAACTGTCTTAATTAACACTAACAGGAATGTCTGTTGCAAAAGAGGGACACAGTCCGCACACTTTAAACTTCCCAAAGTAGAAAATGAAATAACTATTTCTCCCTGGAAGAATACACTTGTGGGCCCAATAGCCTTCACTAAGCAAAATACACACGGTTCACACAGGAGGGGTTATTATCAAAGTTCCCCAGGTCCAACAAATAGGTAAACTTCTAAACCGAACCTTAGAACCAAACAACGGTAAGTCAACCAGACTACCAGTAATGACTTGACACCTCAACTAACTCACCCTTTTCTATCTTAAATGTTATACTCACAACCAGTTGAACCATCAGGACGATGTTGCTTCAAGAGTCGGATCCTGGCAAGGTCGCCATTGTCAGTGGAACGCCTTCCAACTGAACAAAAGAAACTAATGGAAAAATAAATAAATAAAGAAATGACTAGGAAAAATAAGAATAATGATTTTTGAGGATTTTACTTAAAATTTAAATATAATAAAAAAAATGGCCTCCAGTTCTTGTAGTTGGGCAGGAGTAGGTATGGCCCTGGACAGATCTTCTGATGTTATTGATGTATGTTATCCAGGGCGGATGGTGATAATCCGATGTTTTGGAATTTCCTACCACTTGGATGGAGCACCACAAGTAGAATAGGTAAGGGCCGGTAGTAGTAGAATAATGTTAATAAGTATTATTAACACATGTCTTGCTCCTTTATCTGGCGTCTATCCTGGAAGACCACGCCAGGAACAGAGCTGGTAATAAGAAAAAATAAACTGGTTACCCATAGTCATGATAATATAACATTTAAGAATTGAAAAGAATGATAAATGCCAAAATCATTACTGGTAACCAGCAAACAAAAGAAAGGAACAAACAGTGATACTCCTGGTAGATCACCCTACCTGATTAGGAGAAGAGTGGAGGTGAAGTGACTCTCCAAACTTCAACCCACACCAGGTAAGGTCAATATTACCAGGAGTAGAAACTTTAACAAATCGGACACCAGGAACTAGTTTTGCCCCAGCCCGCCAGAGGGGGGGGGGTGCACGCGACGTAACTAATGGTTCCTGGTTGCCCGAACAACCTTAACCCCACTTATACCTACTTTTCCCTCACAATGGCATCTGTTATCATACCTGTAAGCTTGGTTTCTGTGAGAGCTATGATGTCCGGTGATGCCTCTTTGACTCTTTCGTGCCGCTCCTCCCACTTATTTGTTATTCCATCAGCGTTTGTGTACCATACCTTCAGTTTCCTTTCCAACACTGTAGTTTGGGGGGCCTGTCAGGATGGGAGACCTGGTAGCATACTGTGGGATTCTATAGCTCGGTGTTGGGTGGAGGCTGTGGGTATGGATTGTAGTGTGTTGGGATGGTGTGATAGGTTGTATGGTTCTGAGAATAGTTGTGTGTGTGCTTGCCCTTGCTGTTCTGTTCTGCTCTGACTGACCTCTGCTGGTTCCATCCTTGTCTCTTTTCCTAGCTCCTTTCGCTTTTTTGTCCTCTCCCTCAGCTGCTGTCGTTTTCATTGTGTACTGTCTCTGTCTAGGAACACCCTCTTGTACTCTTCCGAGTATTTCAATCGTGGTTTCTCTTTAAGGATCCTGTTCCACACTGTTTCCATCCTGAGAATCAGCTTGATTGGTCGGTTTCTCCCCTTCGAGTACCCCCCTATTCTCTGAAAATTTACAATCTCGTGCATCTCTTCACCTATTTCAGTGATGATTTTCTCAATCTCCTTTCTTTCTTCCTGCTGCCTTTCAGTGTGTGTCCTTTCCTCTCTATCATGAAGCCCATGGATAAACACTGATTTTTGCCCTTTCCTCCTCCCATTGCCTCACCCTCTGTGACTCTGGATCCTGCCTGTATGTGGTCAGTTTCTCCTTTGATTTTTTTCCAGTGGCTCTTGATAGCATGGTTGTGCCTCAGCATTCGACCTATCACCCTCTCCATCTGCAACCAGTTGTTCTTCCCTTTCACTCCTTGGCCCTCCTTGGCCCTCCTTGGCCCTCCTTGGCTGTCTGATATGACCTTAGCATAATTCATAATTCCTTCCTTCCTGTTCGGCCTCGCAGCTTCATGTGCTGTGTCTTCTCTGGTCACTGCCCCTGTAACTCACTTCAGCCTATTGATCTCAACTTCTAGGACCCTTATCTTGGCTTCTGCAGTTTCCACTTGTGCCTACCAATTCTTTGTCTCCTTCTCCAACCTCTTTTCCAATTTCACAGAGAGCTCTTTCTCCATTTTTCCAGAAACCTCTCCTAATTTTCTCTCCCACTCTTATTCCATCCTTTTCCACTGCTCCTCCATCCACTCCTCCCTACCAGAACCATTCTCATCTGATCCTTGGTTCCTGCGAGTCCCCACCATTTTTTTTGTGACAGAAGAGAGAAGGGAAAGGAAGAAGGAGAGAGAGAGGGGAAGAGTGAGAAGGGAAAGGGGGAGAGAGAGTGTGAGAGGGGGAAAGAGAGAGAAGGGAAGTGAAGGAGAGGGGGAGAGTGAGAAGGGAAAAATGGGGAAGAGATGGGGAAGAGATGGAGAGATAGAGAGAGAGAGAGAGAGAGAGAGAGAGAGAAGGAAGAGAGAGAGAGAGAAGGGAAATAGAAAGAGAGAGGGGGATAGTGAGAAGGAAAAAGGGGAAGAGAGAGTGAGAGTGAGAGAGAGAGAGAGAGGGGGGGAGAGAGAGTGAAGGGAAGGGTAGGAGGGGGGAGAGTGGAAGGGAAAATGGGGAAGAGAGAGAGCAAGAGAGAGAGAGAGAGAGAGAGAGAGAGAGAGAGAGAGAGAGAGAGAGAGAGAGAGAGAGAGAGAGAGAGAGAGAGAGAGAGAGAGAGAGAGAGAGAGAGAGAGAGAGAGAGAGAGAGAGGGAGAGAGGGAGAGAGGGAGGGAGAGAGAGGGAGAGAGGGAGGGAGAGAGAGAGAGAAGGCAAAGAGAGGGGAGAGAGAGAGGGGGAGAGAGGGGGAGAAGGGGGAAAGAGGGGGGAGATGGAAGAGCGAGAGGGGAGAGAGAGGCTAGGGGGAGAGAGAGGCTAGGGGGAGGGAGAGGGGAGGAGGGGAGAGAGATGGGAAAAGGGAGAGGGGAGAGATAATGGGAGGGGAGAGATGTTAGAGGGGGGGAGGTGTTAGAGGGAAGACATGTTAGAGGGGAGAGATGGGAGAGGGAAGAGAGAGAGAGAGATAGGTAGAGAGTGATAGGTAGAGAGAGAGATATAGGTAAAGAGATAGGTAGAGAGAGATAGGTCTCTACCTAGGATAGGAAGAGAGGGAGAGAGAGAGAAAGAGCGAGGTTCAGATGGTCAGTTCACAGGACGTTGTGAAATCCTGTGTATGTGTGTGTTTCTTTGTGTACTACAGCTTATAAGTGCTTGTTCCTGTGTGTGTATGTGTGTGTGTGTATATGTGTAATCACCTAGTTGTACTCACCTAGTTGAGGTTGCTGGGGTCGAGTCCGAGTTCCTGGCCCCGCCTCTTCACTGATTGCTACTAGGTCACTCTCTCTGAACAGTGAGCTTTATCATACCTCTGCTTAAAGCTATGCATGGATCCTGCCTCCACTACATCGCTTCCCAAACTATTCCACTTACTGACTACTCTGTGGCTGAAGAAATACTTCCTAACATCCCTGTGATTCATCTGTGTCTTCAACTTCCAACTGTGTCCCCTTGTTACTGTGTCCAATCTCTGGAACATCCTGTCTTTGTCCACCTTGTCAATTCCTCTCAGTATTTTGTATGTCGTTATCATGTCCCCCCTATCTCTCCTGTCCTCCAGTGTCGTCAGGTTGATTTCCCTTAACCTCTCCTCGTAGGACATACCTCTTAGCTCTGGGACTAGTCTTGTTGCAAACCTTTGCACTTTCTCTAGTTTCTTTACATGCTTGGCTAGGTGTGGGTTCCAAACTGGTGCCGTATACTCCAACATGGGCCTAACGTACACGGTGTACAGGGTCCTGAACGATTCCTTATTAAGATGTCGGAATGCTGTTCTGAGGTTTGCTAGGCGCCCATATGTTGCAGCAGTTATTTGATTGATGTGTGCTTCAGGAGATGTGCCTGGTGTTATACTCACCCCAAGATCTTTTTCCTTGAGTGAGGTTTGTAGTCTCTGGCCCCCTAGACTGTACTCCGTCTGCGGTCTTCTTTGCCCTTCCCCAATCTTCATGACTTTGCACTTGGTGAGATTGAACTCCAGGAGCCAATTGCTGGACCAGGTCTACAGCCTGTGTGTGTGTGTATATGTGTGTGTGTGTATGTGTGTGTGTGTGTGTGTGTGTGTGTGTGTGTGTGTGTGTGTGTGTGTGTGTGTGTGTGTGTATGTGTGTGTGTGCCCCCACTTCTAAGTATTCATACTGCTAATAAATACCGGTAGATACCAGTAATTCTAAGCTTACCAATACTTGTAGCACTTATCGATTCTACTTCTAAAATTCAGAAAGTAGCTAGGTTGTAAAATTTAGCTTGTCTCAGCTTAAGTGTCTGACGTTATCCCTCACTACCGCTTTACTCCTTGCACTCTCGTCTATGCTATTTCTACTCTAATTCTGTAATGGCTTGCAGGAGTGAGTGACCAGTATCTAACAGTGATGCAGGACCAGAACTCAACCTTGCAAAATGCAACCTCAACAGGTGAATACTTGCACTGACAGCAGAGTGATGACAAGTTGCCAGAATCTGATGACGTAGTCGTCGTACATAGGCCTTCTATCACTATTTTGTAACTCCTTCTCCCGTGATGTTTATAACCATATATGCTCATGCATCCCACATTCCTCAAGTGATTTCACTTTTCACTTATTACAGAATACACTTCACATTAGGTGTTACACTTTATATGTATAATGAAGCAGTAGGCCTACTGCCACCTTCCCTGTGTGTGTGTGTGTGTGTGTGTGTACTCACCTATTCGTTGTTGCAGGGGTCGAGTCATAGCTCCTGGCCCCGCCTCTTCACTGATTGCTACTAGGTCCTCTCTCTCCCTGCTCCATGAGCTTTATCATACCTCACCTTAAAACTATGTATGGTTCCAGCCTCCACTACTTCACTTTCTAGGCTATTCCATGGCTTGACTTTCTCTATGACTGAAGAAATACTTCCTAACATCCCTTTGATTCATCTGAGTCTTCAACTTCCAATTGTGACCTCTTGTGTCTGTGTCCCATCTCTGGAACATACCGTCTTTGTCCACCTCGTTTATTCCACGCAGTATTTTATATGTAGTTATCATGTCTCCCCTGACCCTCCTGGCCTCCAGTGTCGTCAGGCCGATTTCCCTCAACCTTTCTTTGAAGGACAATCCCCGTAGCTCTGGGACTAGTCTTGTTGCAAACCTTTGCACTTTCTCTAATTTCTTGACGTGCTTGACTAGGTGTGGATTCCAAACTGGTGCTGCATACTCCAGTATGGGCCTGACGTAAATGGTATACAGAGTCTTGAACGAATCCTTACTGAGGTATCGGAACGCTATCCGTAGGTTTGCCAGGCGCCCATATGCTGCAGCAGTTATCTGATTGATGTGCACCTCAGGAGATATGCTCGGTGTTATACTCACCCCCAGATCTTTTTCCTTGAGTGAGGTTTGCAGTCTTTGGCCATCTAAACTATATTGTGTCTGCTGTCTTCTTTGCCCTTCCCCAATCTTCATGACTTTGCATTTGGCAGGGTTAAACTCAAGGAGCCAGTTGCTGGACCAGGCTTGTAGCCTGTCCAGGTCTCTTTGTAGTACTGCCTGATCTTCATCCGATTTGATTCTTCTCATTAACTTCACATCATCTGCAAACAAGGACACTTCTGAGTCTACCGCTTCCATTATGTCATTCACATATACCAAGAACAGCACAGGTCCTTGGACTGACCCTTGTGGAACCCCGCTTGTCACAGGCGCCCACTCTGACACCTCGTCGCGTACCATGACTCGTTGTTGCCTCCCTGTCAGGTATTCTCTGATCCATTGCAGTGCCTTTCCTGTTATGTGTGCCTGATCCTCTAGCTTTTACAGTAACCTCTTGTAAGGAACTGTGTCGAAGGCCTTCTTGCAGTTCAAAAAAATGCAGTCGATCCACCCCTCTCTCTCTTGTCTTACTTCTGTCACCTTGTCATAAAACTCTAGTAGGTTTGTGACACAGGATTTTCCCTCCCTGAAAGCATGCTGGTTGTCAATAATACACTTGTTTCTTTCCATGTGCTCCTCCACTCTCCTCCTGATGATCTTCTCCATGACCTTGCATACTATACACATTAGTGATACAGGTCTGTAGTTTAGTGCCTAATGTCTGTCTCCATTTTTAAAAATTGGGACTACATTTGCCATCTTCCATACCTCAGGGAGTTGCCCAGTTTCAAATGATGTGTTGAAGATCTTTGTTAATGGTACACACAATATCTCTGCTCCCTCTTTAAGGACCCACGGAGAGATGTTGTCTGGTCCCACCGCCTTTGAGGTGTCAAGTTCGCATAGCAGCTTCTTCACCTCCTCCTTGGTTATATGTACCTCATCCAGCACTTGCTGGTGTACCCCCCTGCTCTGATTTCCTGGAGTCCTACTGGTTTCCACTGTAAATACTTCTTTAAATCTCGTGTTGAGCTCCTGACATACCTCCCTTCCTCAGTCTGATTACCTGGTCCTTGACTGTTGTTTTCCTCCTGATGTGGCTGTCGAACAGCTTCGGGTAAGTCTTGACTTTCGATGCTATGTCATTTTCGTATTGCCGCTGAGCCTCCCTTCTTATCTGTGCATATTCGTTTCTGGCTCGTCGGCTAATCTCTTTATTTTCCTGAGTTCTCTGTCTTCTGCACCTTTTCCATTCTCTAGTACACCTAGTTTTTGCCTTCCTACACCTTTGGGTGAACCAAGGACTAGTTCTGTTCTTCCCATTATTTCTGTTTCCCTTGGAAACAAACCTCTTCTCTGCCTCTTTGCATTTTGTTGCCACATAGTCCATCATTTCTTGTACTGGTTTTCCTGTCAGTTCCCTCTCCCACTGAATGTCTTGAAAGAAGTTCCTCAAGCCTGAGTAGTTCCCCCTTTTGTAGTTTGGTTTTTCCCACCCTATTCCTGCTGCTCTCTCCACTTGGAGCTCAACTATGTAGTCGAAGCACAGAACCACATGATCACTAGCTCCCAGGGGCCTTTCATACATGATATCCTCGATGTCAGAACTACTCATGGTGAATACAAGGTCCAGTCTTGCTGGTTCATCTTCTCCTCTCTCTCTGGTAGTGTCTCTAACATGTTGATGCATGAGGTTTTCCAGTACCACATCCATCATCTTGGCTCTCCATGTTTCAGGACCCCCATGGGGCTCCAGGTTTTCCCAGTCAATCTCCTTGTGATTGAAATCACCCATAACTAGTAACTTTGCTCCCCCCATGTGTGCTCTCCTGGCCACCTCGGCTAGTGTGTCGACCATTGCTCTGTTGCTCTCATCGTATTCTTCTCTTGGCCTCCTGCAGTTCTGTGGTGGGTTGTACATTACTGCAATTATCACCTTATGTCCTTCAGACTGGATTGTTCCTACTAAGTAGTCCGTTTCGTGGTCTGGGAGGTGTATTGGGGTTGGGAAAGTGGGAGACCGGATAAGGAACTATGGGTGGTTGCTGTGGGGGTGGAGTATGTAATGCAGTGGGTGGGGGCATTGGATGTGGCATGGGTGTTTTGGTTTAGAGTGTTTGGTTGCACTGGGGTTGACCTGGTTGGGAGGCTTCTATAGGAAGTTGTGAGGGAGTCTGTATTTGATCTTCCTGTGTCTGGGATCTCCTGTCTGTCTTCTCCATCCCCTCTCTTTCCTCCTTTCTCCTTTGTACCATCTCTCTCAGTTTCTTCCTTCCTGCTTGTGTTCTGTCGCAGTCGAGATACACCTCCCTGTATGCCGGCATGTCCCTTAATCGTGCTTTCTCCTGCACGATCCTGTTCCGAGTCGATTCTGCCTTGAAGGTCACTTTCACTGGCAGGTTTTTTTTTTTCTTACAAACCCCCCTATTCTCCGAAAATTTTTCAGCTGGGTCATGTCGTCTTCTCCTATTGCTTTCATGATGCTTCCAATTGCTTTTTTTCCTCTTGTTTTCTTGCTTCATATGTTTCCCCTTCCACTTCCTGAAGCCCTTACACAAAGACTGACCTCACCCTTTCATTCTCCCACTGCATATCCCTGTGTATCCCCTCATTCAATTTGATTTCCTCCATTGCAGCATTCCTTTCTTCAGTTTCACTGGCTAATGTACTTGAGCTCAGTGGCCTGTCATTTTCCCTTCTTGGCTTTCCCTGGCTCTGCTGTGGTCTGTTAGGGCCTCCACATATAGCTTAGCTCTTTCATTTAGTACACTCTCCACTGATTGAGCTTCTACAAGCAGTTTTGCTCCTTCTTTCCCTACAGTCCCCTTATTTGTGGCTGAGGTAGCAGTCTCTGTTGTCAATCCCAAAATGTTCTTTAGTTCTTTAGGCTGTTTCAGATTTTTCAGTTCCTCTTCTAAACTCTGTATCCTGGCCTCTGCTGCTTTGACTTGCACCTCCCACTTCCTGCTTTCCATGTCTATCCTCTCTTCCATTCTCATGCTAAGTTCTTCTAATTTCTTTTCCCATTCATGTTCCCTTTTTGTTTGCTCTGCTGCCCAATCTTCCTTTGCAGTTTCCTTCTCCTGTCCCTTGGTTTTCTTGTTGCTCTCTGGCAACCCATTTTTGTTTTATCCTGATTGCCTCAGAGTGGGAAACCTATGTAATTCTGTATGTTAGGTTAGTACTGTGCATGTCAGAGTGTGGGGGGGGGAGGTAGAGGAGGAACTGTGGCTATGTGGGAGAGTAGTGGGGAGGGGGAGGGGGAAGGGAGGAGGGTGGCAAGTGGGAGGGAGAGGGGGAGAGGGGGGAAGGAGGAGAGGTGGGGAGGGGGGAGGGTGAAAAGAGGGATGGGAGGGATCAGGTGAGCTGTGAGATGTCTGTGGGGGAGGGGGAGATGTATGTGAGTCTGGCAATGTGTGTGTGTTGTTGTGTGTTGTGTGTGTGTGTGTGTGTGTGTGTGTGTGTGTGTTGGTATGTTGTGTGTGTGTGTGTGTGTGTGTGTGTGTGTGTGTGTTGTGTGTGTGTAGGGTGTGTGTGTGAGTCTGTGTGAGTGTAAGTGTGTGTGTTGTGTGTGTGTTGTGGGTGTGTGTGTTTGTGTGTGTGTGTGTGTGTGTGTTGTGGGTGTGTGTGTGTGTGTGTGTGTGTGTGTGTGTGTGTGTGTGTGTGTGTGTTTGTCGTGTGTGTGTGTGTCGTGTGTGTGTGTGTGTGTGTTGTGTGTGTGTGTTGTGTGTGTGTGTTGTGTATGTGTGTGTGTGTGTGTGTGTGTGTGTGTGTGTCAGTGGTCCTTGACTGGCCGCAACTTCTTGTGACCTGACCACCACCCTCCTGGGACTTGACCCCACCTACTTACAATGTTGCCCTTAAAAGCTGTGTGTGTATGTACTCACCTATTTGTACTCACCTATTTGTGGTTGCAGGGGTCGAGTCATAGCTCCTGACCCCACCTCTTCGCTGATTGCTACTAGGTCCTCTCTCTCCCTGCCCTATGAGCTTTATCATACCTCGCCTTAAAACTATGTATGGTTCCCGCCTCCACTACGTCACTTTCTAGGCTATTCAACGGTCTGACTACTCTATGATTGAAGAAATACTTCCTAACATCGCTTTGGCTCATCTGAGTATTCAACTTCCAATTGTGACCTCTTGTGTCTGTGTCCCCTCTCTGGAACATCCCGTCTTTGTCCACCTTGTCTACTCCGTGCAGTATTTTATATGTCGTTATGATGTTTCCCCTGACCCTCCTGTCCTCCAGTGTCGTCAGGCCGATTTCCCTCAACCTTTCTTCGTAAGACAATACCCAGGCTTGTAGCCTGTCCAGGTCTCTTTGTAGTCCTGCCTGATCCTCATCCGATTTGATTCTTCTCATTAACTACACATCATCTGCAAACAAGGACACTTCTGAGTCTATCCCTTCCGTTATGTCGTTCACATATACCAAGAACAGCACAGGTCCTAGGACTGACCCCTGTGGAACCCCGCTTGTCACAGGCGCCCACTCTGACACCTCATCACGTACCATGACTCGTTGTTGCCTCCCTGTCAGGTATTCTCTGATCCATTGCAGTGCCTTTCCTGTTATGTGTGCCTGATCCTCTAGCTTTTGCAGTAACCTCTTGTGAGGAACTGTGTCGAAGGCCTTCTTGCAGTCCAAAAAAATGCAGTCGATCCACCCCTCTCTCTCTTGTCTTACTTCTGTCACCTTGTCATAAAACTCTAGTAGGTTTGTGACACAGGATTTTCCCTCCCTGAAACCATGCTGGTTGTCAATTATACACTTGTTTCTTTCCATGTGCTCCTCCACTCTCCTCCTGATGATCTTCTCCATGACCCTGCATAATATACACGTTAGTGATACAGGTCTGTAGTTTAGTGCCTCATGTCTGTCTCCCTTTTTAAAAATTGGGACTACATTCGCCATCTTCCAAACCTCTGGGAGTTGCCCAGTTTCAAATGATTTGTTGAAGATCTTTGTTAATGGCACACACAATATCTCTGCTCCCTCTTTAAGGACCCACGGAGAGATGTTGTCTGGTCCCACCGCCTTTGAGGTGTCAAGTTCGCATAGCAGCTTCTTCATTTCCTCCTTGGTTATATGTACCTCATCCAGCACTTGCTGGTGTACCCCCCTGTTCTGATTTCCTGGAGTCCTACTGGTTTCCACTGTAAATACTTCTTTAAATCTCGTGTTGAGCTCCTGACATACCTCTCGGTCGTTTCTTGTGAATTCCCCATCACCCTTCCTCAGTCTGATTACCTGGTCCTTGACTGTTGTTTTCCTCCTGATGTGGCTGTACAACAACTTCGGCTCAATCTTGACTTTCGATGCTATGTCATTTTCATATTGTCGCTGAGCCTCCCTTCCTATCTGTGCATATTCGTTTCTGGCTCGTCGGCTAATCTCTTTATTTTCCTGAGTTCTCTGTCTTCTGTACCTTTTCCATTCTCTAGTTCACCTAGTTTTTGCCTCCCTACACCTTTGGGTGAACCAAGGACTCGTTCTGTTCTTCCCATTATTTCTGTTTCCCTTGGGAACAAACTTCCCCTCTGCCTCCTTGCATTTTGTTGCCACATAGTCCATCATTTCTTGTACTGGTTTTCCTGTCAGTTCCCTCTCCCACTGAATGTTTTGAAGGAAGTTCCTCATGCCTGAGTAGTTCCCCCTTTTGTAGTTTGTTTTTTTCCCACCCTATTCCTGCTACTCTCTCCACTTGGAGCTCAACTATGTAGTCGAAGCACAGAACCACATGATCACTAGCTCCCAGGGGCCTTTCGTACAAGATATCCTCGATATCTGAACTTCTCAAGGTTAATACAAGGTCCAGTCTTGCTGGTTCATCTTCTCTCTCTCTGGTAGTGTCTCTAATCTTGGCTCTCCATGTTTCGGGACCCCCATGGGGCTCCAGGTTTTCCCAGTCAATCTCCTTGTGATTGAAATCACCCATAACTAGTAACTTTGCTCCCCCCATGTGTGCTTTCCTGGCCACCTCGGTTAGTGTGTCGACCATTGCTCTGTTGCTCTCATCGTATTCTTCTCTTGGTCTCCTGCAGTTTTGTGGTGGGTTGTACATTACTGCAATTATCACCTTATGTCCCTCAGACTGGATTGTTCCTACTAAGTAGTCCCTTTCACCCGTGCCATCCATATCTTCCATTTTCTCAAAAGCCCCACTGGTTTTTAATGAGCTGTGCAACTCCTCCTCCCCCTCTCCTCCCTCTGTCTTTCCTGAGGATTTGATATCCAGATGGAAAGATTGAATCTGTGTGTTTTGTACTCACCTAATTGTACTCACCTAATTGTGGTTGCAGGGGTCGAGACTCAGCTCCTGGCCCCGCCTCTTCACTGATCGCTACTGGATCCTCTCTCTCTCTGCTTCCTGAGCTTTGTCATACCTCTTCTTAAAACTATGTATGGTTCCTGCCTGGTTGATCAGGCTCTGATCCACCAGGAGGCCTGGTCTCAGACCGGGCCGCGGGGGCGTTGACCCCCGGAACTCTCTCCAGGTAAACTCCAGGTAAACTACTTCACTTGCTAGGCTATTCCACTTCCTGACAACTCTATGACTGAAGAAATACTTCCTAACGTCCCTGTGACTCGTCTGAGTCTTCAGCTTCCAGTTGTGACCCCTTGTCCCTGTGTCCTCTCTCTGGAACATCCTATCTCTGTCCACCTTGTCTATTCCCCGCAGTATCTTGTATGTCGTTATCATGTCTCCCCTGACCCTTCTGTCCTCCAGTGTCGTCAGTCCGATTTCCCTTAACCTTTCCTCGTACGACATTCCCTTGAGCTCTGGGACTAGCCTTGTTGCAAACCTTTGTACTTTCTCTAACTTCTTGACGTGCTTGACCAGGTGTGGGTTCCAGACTGGTGCTGCATACTCCAGTATGGGCCTAACATACACAGTGTACAGTGTCTTGAACGATTCCTTATTAAGGTATCGGAATGCTATTCTCAGGTTTGCCAGGCGCCCGTATGCTGCAGCAGTTATTTGGTTGATGTGTGCCTCCGGTGATGTGCTCGGTGTTATGGTCACCCCAAGGTCTTTCTCCCTGAGTGAGGTCTGTAGTCTTTGTCCACCTAGCCTATACTCTGTTTGTGGTCTTCTTTGCCCCTCCCCAATCTTCATGACTTTGCATTTGGCTGGATTGAATTCGAGAAACCAGTTACTGGACCACATGTCCAGCCTGTCCAGGTCTCTTTGCAGTCCTGCCTCATCCTCGTCTGATTTAATTCTTCTCATCAACTTCACGTCATCTGCGAACAGGGACACTTCAGGGTCTATTCCTTCCATCATGTCATTCACATATATCAAAAATAGCACTGGTCCTAGAACTGACCCCTGTGGGACCCCGCTCGTAACAGGCGCCCACTGTGATACTTCTTCACGTACCATGACTCGTTGCTGCCTCCTTGTCAGGTATTCCCTTATCCATTGCAGTGCCCTTCCTTTTACATGTGCCTGATCCTCCAGCTTCTGCACTAATCTCTTGTGGGGAACTGTGTCAAAGGCCTTCCTGCAGTCTAGGAAAACGCAATCTACCCACCCCTCTCTCTCGTGTCTTACTTCTGTTACCTTGTCATAAAACTCCAGGAGGTTTGTGATACAAGATTTGCCTTCCATGAACCCATGCTGGTTTTCATTTATAATCTTGTTCCTTTCCAGGTGTTCGACCACTCTCCTCCTGATAATCTTCTCAGTGACTTTGCACACAATACATGTCAGAGACACAGGTCTGTAGTTTAGTGCCTCGTTTCTGTTTCCTTTCTTAAATATGGGGACTACATTAACTGTCTTCCATTTCTCAGGTAGTTGCCCAGTTTCAAGGGATGTGTTGAAGATTGTGGTTAGAGGCACACACAGCATCTCTGCTCCTTCTCTAAGGACCCATGGGGAGATGTTGTCTGGTCCCATCGCCTTTGAGGTGTCAAGGTCACTTAAGAGCTTCTTCACCTCCTCCTCAGTTGTTCGTATGTCATCCAACACTTGTTGGTATATTCCCTCTTGATGTTCCCTTCTGTGCTGTCTTCCCACAGCCCTTCCTGTCTCTACTGTAAAAACTTCCTTAAATCTCCTGTTCAGCTCCTCACATACCTCCTGATCATTTCTTGTGAGTAATCCACCTTCTGTCCTTAATCTGATCACCTGGTCTTTGACTGTTGTCTTCCTCCTGATGTGGCTATACAACAGTTTCGGGTCAGTCTTGATTCTCGATGCTATGTCACTTTCATACTGTCGCTGGGCCTCCCTCCTTACCTGTGCGTACTCATTCCTGGCTCTGCGACTGATCTCCCCATTTTCGTGTGTTCTCTGCCTTCTGTACTTTTTCCATTCTCTATTGCACTTTGTTTTTGCCTCTTTACACCGTCGGGTAAACCAGGGGCTCGTTCTGGTCTTCCCTTTGTTACTGTTGCCCTTGGGAATGAACCTTTCCACTGCCTCCTTGCATTTTGTTGTTACATATTCCATCATTTCATTTACTGGCTTTCCTGCCAGTTCTCTGTCCCACTGGACCTCCCGCAGGAAGTTCTTCAACCCTATGAAGTCCCCTCTTTTATAGTCAGGCTTTTCCCATTCTACTCCTGTTATTCTCTCCACTTGCAGCTCTACTATGTATTCAAAGCACAGAACCACGTGGTCGCTAGCTCCTAGGGGACTCTCATACTTGATGTCCTCAATGTCTGAGCTGCCCAGGGCGAACACAAGGTCCAATCTTGCTGGTTCATCCTCCCCTCTCACTCTGGTAGTGTCCTTACCATGTTGGTACACGAGGTTTTCCAGCACCACGTCCAACATCCTGGCTCTCCATGTTTCGGGACCCCCATGTGGCTCCAGGTTTTCCCAGTCAATCTCCCTGTGGTTGAAATCCCCCATAACCAGCAACTTTGCTCTGCTGGAGTGAGCTCTTCTTGCCACCTCAGCAAGTGTGTCCACCATTGCTCTGTTGCTCTCTTCATATTCCTCTCTTGGCCTCCTGCAGTTCTGAGGTGGATTATACATCACTGCAATGACCACTTTGTGTTCCCCCGACTGAAGTGTACCTGCTATGTAGTCTCTTTCTCCCGTCTCGTCTATTCCTTCCATTTTCTCGAATTTCCATCTGTTTTTTTACGAGCAGAGCAACCCCACCTCCCCCCCTGCCACTTCTATCTTTCCTCATGATCTGGTATCCTGGTGGTAAGATTGCATCTGTTATTGTCTCCATGAGTTTTGTTTCTGTAACTGCTATGATGTCTGGGGACTTCTCATTGATTCTTTCTTTCACCATTCCTCATGTTTATTCGTTAATCCATCTGCATTTGTGTACCAAACCTTCAACTTCTGTTCTAATACTGTAACTGTGGTGCGGGTGTGTGTGTGTGTGTGTGTGTGTGTGTGTGTGTGTGTGTGTGTGTGTGTGTGTGTGTGTGTGTGTGTGTGTGTGTGTGTGTGTCTGTCTGTCTGTATGTCTGTCTGTCTGTATGTCTGTCTGTCTGTATGTCTGTCTGTTTGTGTGTATGTCAGTCTGTCTGTGTGTCTGTGTGTCTGTCTGTCTGTTTGTGTGTGTGTGCGTGTGTGTGTGGGTGTGTGTGTCTGTCGGTCTGTCTGTCTGTATGTCTGTCTGTCTGTGTGTGTGTGTGTGTGTCTGTCTGTATGTATGTCTGTCTGTCTGTATGTCTGTCTGTCTGTTTGTGTGTGTGTGTGTGTGTGTGTGTGTGTCTGTCTGTATGTATGTCTGTCTGTCTGTATGTCTGTCTGTCTGTCTGTTTGTGTGTGTGTGTGTCTGTCTGTATGTATGTCTGTCTGTCTGTATGTCTGTCTGTCTCTCTGTGTGTGTGTCTGTCTCTGATGTCGATGCTGACTTTCTGGCTCTAATATGCCATCCTCAGTAAACTGAGTATCTCTCTCTCTCTCTCTCTCTCTCTCTCTCTCTCTCTCTCTCTCTCTCTCTCTCTCTCTCTCTCTCTCTCTCTCTCTCTCTCTCTCTCTCTCTCTCTCTCTCTCTCTCTCTCTCTCTCTCTCTCTCTCTCTCTCTCTCTTTTTACTTTTTACAGGGTTTGACAAGGTTAAGAATCCTTAGTTTTATTGACAAGCTATTTACAGGTTTAGGATTCCTAACTTTACTGACAAGCTAAGAGCTATTACCTACATCAAGTCATTTGAAAGCATTTTCATTCTTATGAGACATACAAGTAAGGACCAGGATGAAGTTGGAGCCATCTGTGGGCCAGCATTTTAATTTGATCAACTGATGTTATCTCGTTGACATCATTATGCTGTACGAATGTGTTCCATACACGAGTCATCCTGGGTATATATGATCTCAGATGGAGTGAAGTTCTGGAGAAGGGTACAGCCAGAGTGAAGTTGCTGCTTTCTGCCCGTCTTGTGGCATAAAAACTTGTTTCACGCTGTCCTCGAAGTGGATCCAAGTGTGGTATTTTGACAATATTGGCCTTGTACATAACAGTAAGGCCACCCACATCCCTCCTATGTTGAAGGCTCTGCTGAAATGACAGATCTATCCAAGATGGGTCCAGGCGAGAGATGAGACGTCTTGCTCTGTTCTCCACTCTGTCAAGCAGTCGCAGATTAGAGAGGGGGGCAGGCAAACCAAGAAAGTGGAGCATACTCAAGGTGTGAGCGTATTTGTGCCTCGTACAGAATCTTGCAACCCCTACTGTCAAGCAGATGCGAGATACGGCGAAGTGCTCTAAGCTTCCTGGCTGCCTTGTTTGCTAGATTTACAACATGGTTCTTCATGGTTAGTTTGGAGTCAAATTTCACCCCAAGGATATCAACTTCTTCTCCAGGTGCCAACACCCTCCCATTCATCCTTACTACTGCACCAGCATTTCCATCATGGTGCCTAGAGACCATCATCACTTGCGTTTTCTCAGATGCAAATGTTACTTGCCATCTATTTGCCCAAGCTGATATGGCTCTTAGCTGGTGATTGATGTAGCTTAGAGCAGCTGGCATTTCTTTTCTTGGATAAGTGAATGTCAGTGTACAGTCGTCTGCATAGGCATGGGATTCTTGGATGAGATGAAAAAGGTCGTTGAAGTAGACATTCCATAACAATGGACCCAGCACGCTTCCTTGTGGAACACTTGCCCCAATAGGATGGCTTGCTGGTTCCGTTCCATTGAGAACTACACTTAGAGATCTACCATGAAGGCAATCACTCAGGAGACATAGCGTAGAGGCTGCAATTCCCAGTGCTTGAAGTTTTGCTAAGAGGCCTTGGTACCACACCCGATCAAAAGCACCAGCAATGTCCAGTGCTACCACACAGCTGACTTTGGATTCATCCAGTGACTGGTGCCACTTAGTGGTGAGGTTTAACAACAGATCAGCAGCAGAGTAACCTTTCCTGAAGCCATATTGACGATCACAAAGTAGTGGTCTGTAGTTGCTGATTTCTGCTCTGCTCTTCTTTTTGTGAATAGGGACTACATTTGCCTCTTTCCACAGAGAGGGCCATTTACACTGTACTAGGCAGTGCTGAAAGATGCGAGTTAGAGGTGCTGCTAGCTGGTCTACACATCTTCTCAGCAATCTTGGGCTCAACTTGTCTAGGCCCACAGCCTTTTCTTGGTCAAGCGATTTAAGAAGGAAATGCACCTCCTCCTGCCTTATTGCCACCACTGACAGTTTTGACACAGTTCTTGCACGTAGCCAAGGAGGGTCCCTTGCTGGATCAGGTACTTGCATTTTGGTAGCAAAGTGTTCGGCAAAGAGGTCCACCTTCTCTTGACTACTAGTAGAGGTGGTCCCATCCTGTCGATTTAGAGGTGGAATGAGTTCATCAGGCAGATAACCTTGTCTGTCCTTGACCAGGGACCACCAGGTTTTGGAGCCTACCCTACCTGATGCTAGCTTTCTTTTAGTGTCCACCTCCCATTTAGCAATGGCCCACTTTTGAACGTCACCCATATGCCTACAAGCTTGTCTCTGCAAGTTCCTGTTATAGGTGGTAGGATATCTCTTATACCTTCGCCATGCTTTGTACTTAGCAGTAGCAGCCTCACTACAACGAAAGCCAAATCAAGGCTGATCTGTAGGCTTCGTCACATATTGCCGGTGAGGAATGTGTTCTTGTTGCAGATTAAGGATGTGTCCAGTGAAGGCTTTCACTTGGTTGTCAACATCCCCTTGGAGAAGAGCATTCCAATCGGTGGTGGCGAGCTCAGAGCAAAGGGCTGGCCAATTACCTCTTTCCCATAGCCAGGTTGTGCGTGTGGACTCCTCACCTCGTTCTGTTGGGATCTAAAGTGTCGTAAAAAACAGCCTTGTGGTCAGATGATCCAACGTAGCCGAGGGGTTGACAAGTGACTATGCTTTCTGCCAGATCACTCACTACTGGGTCAAGGGAGTCTCTCTCTCTCTCTCTCTCTCTCTCTCTCTCTCTCTCTCTCTCTCTCTCTCTCTCTCTCTCTCTCTCAGGGTTTGAAGTCTCTCTCTCTACTGCTCATCTCTCTCTCTCTCTCTCTCTCTCTCTCTCTCTCTCTCTCTCTCTCTCTCTCTCTCTCTCTCTCTCTCTCTCTCTCTCTCTCTCTCTCTCTCTCTCTCTCTCTCTCTCACTCACTCTCACACTCTCTCTCTTTCATTGTTTGCTGATGATGTAAATCTCAGTCAAATACAAACAGTAAGAACGGTCAAGCAGATAGAATTCAACCCTGGTAAGTCCATCTATAAAAAAAACTGAAAAATTAAAACTGATTCACATTATATTTCCCAGGATCCCAACAAAGTTATAGTTTAAATACGTAATTCAGTATATTTTTTAATACATAACTACTAGTTATTTAAGTTATGTGAGCATAAGTGTGTGCTCATACCATGGTATGAGTACAGCTGTGTGCTTATACCATGGTATGAGTACAGCTGTGTGCTCATACAATGTTGTGAGTGCAGCTGTGTGCTCATACCATGTTGTGAGTGCAGCTGTGTGCTCATACAATGTTGTGAGAGCAGCTGTGTGCTCATACCATGTTGTGAGTGCAGCTGTGTGCTCATACCATGTTGTGAGTGCAGCTGAGTGCTTATACCATGTTGTGAGTGCAGATGTGTGCTTATACCATGTTGTGAGTGCAACTGTGTGCTCATACCATGGTATGAGTACAGCTGTGTGCTCATACCATGTTGTGAGTGCAGCTGTGTGCTTATACCATGTTGTGAGTGCAGCTGTGTGCTTATACCATGTTGTGAGTGCAGCTGTGTGCTCATACCATGTTGTGAGTGCAGCTGTGTGCTCATACAATGTTGTGAGTACAGCTGTTTGCTTATACCATGTTGTGAGTGCAGCTGTGTTCTCATACCATGTTGTGAGTGCAAATGTGTGCTTATACCATGTTGTGAGTGCAACTGTGTGCTCATACCATGGTATGAGTACAGCTGTGTGCTCATACCATGTTGTGAGTGCAGCTGTGTGCTTATACCATGTTGTGAGTGCAGCTGTGTGCTTATACCATGTTGTGAGTGCAGCTGTGTGCTTATACCATGTTGTGAGTGCAGCTGTGTGCTTATACCATGTTGTGAGTGCAGCTGTGTGCTCATACCATGTTGTGAGTGCAGCTGTGTGTACAGAGTCAGCTGGATCCATGCCATGTTGTGAGTGCAGCTGTGTGCTCATACCATGTTGTGAGTGCAGCTGTGTGATCATACCATGTTGTGAGTGCAGCTGTGTGCTCATAACATGTTGTGAGTACAGCTGTGTGCTCATACCATGTTGTGAGTGCAGCTGTGTGCTCATACCATGTTGTGAGTACAGCTGTGTGCTCATACCATGTTGTGAGTACAGTTGTGTGCTCATACCATGGTATGAGTACAGCTGTGTGCTCATACCATGTTGTGAGTGCAGCTGTGTGCTCATACCATGGTATGAGTACAGCTGTGTGCTCATACTATGTTGTGAGAACAGCTGTGTGCTCATACCATGGTATGAGTACAGCTGATGCTCATACTGTTGTAGAACAGCTGTGTCTCTGCCATGGTCATAGTACCATTGTCTCTCCATGTTGTGAGTGCAGCTGTGTGCTCATACCATGGTATGAGTGCAGCTGTGTGCTCATACTATGTTGTGAGTACAGCTGTGTGCTCATACCATGTTATGAGTACAGCTTTGTGCTCATACCATGTTATGAGCACAGCTTTGCGCTCATACCATGTT